>NC_063045.1:7719193-7796909 GCF_018812025.1 Megalobrama amblycephala | reverse complement strand
AAAACGATAACCAAAACTGTAATGTGTGTTTGGCAAAACTAAGTAAAATAAAATAAAATTATAGATTAAATGTCCTTAGTTTTCGTCTTTGTCAATGTCTTTCATAGAGCAAACGTTCAGCTGCATTTCATTTCCCTGCGTCTCACATACTCTCGCGCGCACAGCCCCTCCCCTCCGTGCACACCGCGCCTCATGAGAACGAGTGTTGGAAGCAAGTTCGCGAAAGGTTGGTATCTCGTGAAAACCTTTACAAAACAAATAAAAAGTGGTATAAAATATTTTTAATTCTGAATATAATTTTGTCAGTGTGTTAATGTCGACACCAGAACCGATTGCTACTTTAGAAAGTTAACTCACTGAGAAAAATGAATCATTGAGGCTGTAAGTGTAACATAAAAAAATAATTATTTTTTACAAACAAATATTTGTTTGTTAATTTACTTGGATAACTTGAGTAGCTCACTTAATTTGGATTTGTAGCAAAAACGTATTTAGTATAATTATATATTGCACGTTTTATCTTGAGTAATCTAGACAAGGCTTTGTATGTGCATTTCCAACATACTATTTAAGTAACATTTACTTAATATTTACAGCTGGATTTGGCTGATGCAATGAACCCTTTTCACATGCGGTGACGACGTATTATATATATATTGCAACATAAAGCTAGCAATTTTTCTCATATTTCATATTTTAAGGCATTTTTTAACAGTGTTGTCAACAACAGCCGTGACCGTTGTTTCGCGCCGCACCGCGCAGCTTGATACAGTCCGTGGACATCGGTCTATCTGCGACGCATCAATGGAAACTTTTCTAATCCTGACCGCTGTTGGAAGCTTCGCAACCGCGTGCATTACCTCAGGTACAGGGCATCCGTTTACTGTCTCATCGCGCTGCACCGCATATTGTTTACCTTGCTTTTGACGCGTCACGATGCTCCTTGCATTGCTGTAATCTTGTCTTTATTTATTTAATTGTTTGGAAAATCATGGATTTCTGTTTTGTTTTACTACTGATATGGAATCACTCAGTCAAAATGAGGATGTTTGCTGCAAGTTTGAGGTAAAATGCACTTGGGTTGTCGATGTCAAAACACCATTTAAGCTGCGATTCAAGTAAGGAATAATTGACGACGGGCCGTTGAATTATTAGAAAAAATAATGCACACCTGAGGTCCTGATTCGGTCACGACTCGAAACGGAGTCAATTATTCCGCTTATACCATGATTATTCTCAGTCCTTCATATAGACCGTGTTTTTTTGTTTGTTTGTTTTTGATGGGGGGATTGGTAGGGGAGTGACCTTTTTTTAGGTCAGAGCAACTTCCCCTCAAAATTCCTTTGCACGTCCCTGTTTTAACCTATAGATTTTGGTTAATTTTTAATGGACAAACATTCATATTCAGTTTTAAATATATTGATAATATAATCTTTAAAAGAAACTGCGTGTGTGTGTGTGTGTGTGTGTGTGTGTGTGAACTAGTAGGGTCTTGTTGTGGGAGGATTCACACACACCTGATTAATATCATTTTGAATATTTTCAGCAGATTGTCTTAATAGACCAGACCTTTCACTGAACAGCTGAAGAAAATGTTTCACATGTTTGTTCTGTTCTGTTTGTGCTGGTGTCGTCTGACTGGTAAGTTTTTTTTTTATGACTTAATGTCATAACAGGCTGTGGCAGGCAATTTTCATTTGCAGTTCTTCACTAATAAATAAAATCAAATTTATCTGAAGCAATCTGTAAAATATGTATAGCCTGTATATTTTAAGAAACTTATTAAATTAAGAAAGAATGCATAATCCATTTTCTGGATGGTCTTCACATTTAAACATTAATAAATTACAACTGACTTAAGACTTTGAAAACCTTAGTCAGTCCCTCCAGAAAAACGCGGGGATTTTTTTGTGATTGTTGCGGGCTAAAATGCTTGATTATGCGGCACGTTTTCTTAAAAAATGCGATGGAATATGCGGGATATTTTTGCAATTTTATGCGATGAAATTGCGGGAACTTGCAAAAACCGTAGTTTGATGAAAAACAGAAAAAATTAAAGGTGATTCCCCCAACACCCTGTTCTACTACTTTAATGTAAAGTGTCATTTCTTATTACTTCCTATGATAAGCAAGCATACTAAATCACAGAATATTTAAGTTCTCATTCTGTTTTATTTCAGACCTTAATTAACACATGGCTCAAACTTACAAAACATTGAGTCAAACAAGTTCTGTAGCTTTACAAAAGGAATATAAGTTTGTAGAAAGGCGCAATACAAAATAAACGTGTTATTATTAATATCCAACAACTTCTATAAAAATTAATAAATAAAATATTTTTTAAAAATGTGTGCTTCTTCCTTCCTGCTTCCGCTGCTGCTTTAACCATCCTTGGCGGTGGCAAAGTGAAAGTGGTTCCCTTTCGATACTTCACTCGTACTGCGTATGGGGAAAGGTCTCCCTTTTTCCCCGCTGCTGAAGCCTTTTTCAATAACGCAGTGTAACGGCACCGTCATTGGTTCACTCATAGACAAGTTGTTGAACCAATGGCGGCGCGGCATAGCTGCGCGGCCTATGGCGACAAAGCGCGCGAATATTCCCGCCGAAATGGGCGGGGTTAGGGGCTATATAAGCAGGCGTTTCGCCATAGGATTTCAGTGTTTTCTCCTTCAGCGACGACCTCTACTTCTCTTCACTGATCTCCGCCTGAAGCCGAAGAAGCTCGCCGCCTTCCTGCTCTCGCCGCCGTCTGAAGAGGCTCCCGCAGCGGACTCGCCTGGACTCGCCGGTTGAAGACAGCGCCGGCGCCCTCGCAGACTGCAGCTTCCAGCGCCGTCGCCGAGTCGCCGCCTCCCGCTTCCCGCTCCCGGCCGCTTCCTGTGCGTCCCCTGCCGCCATCCGGCGTGCCGCCTGAGAGCTTCACCAAAGAGCGAATTTCAGCGGTTTTCACCGCTCTAAAAGAGCTTCCGCGGCCCTCGCCGCTCTAAAAGAGCCACCCAATTGCCGTTCTCACGGCAGCGGCGTCTCACGATGCCCCGCCACTCATGTGGTACGTGCAGGGCCCCCCTGCACGACGACGATGGACACAGCGAGTGTGTCGCCTGCCTGGGCAAGCCCCATGCAGACGGCGCGCTCGCTGGAGACTCATGCCCGCACTGCGAGTGTATGAGTCTCGCTTCCCTGCGCTCGCGGGTCGCCTTCTTCACTGAGGGCGATCTCGCCGCTCGCGCCCTCCCGTCTCCTTCCTCCCGCGAGCCGGCTAGGAAGAGACAGCGGGGTAGAGCGACTCAGCGCCCGGAGTTGAGCGAGCTCACGCCGGCCCAGCCCCCGCGTGCCTCGCCCTCTCCTCCAAGGGAACTCTCTCCCGTTCTGTTCTCTCGCCCTGAGCAGCGTCCCTCCGCGGAAGCGAGTGACCTCCATGTCTCTTGCGGCTTCCGAAGCGGAAGGATGGGCTGGCGAGCCGGAAGACCCCGCTCCACCGCCTCCCTTGGAACCCATCGACCATGGCCAGGGCATGGATGCCGAGCTCTTCCGCATCCTGTCTCGAGCCGTTGAAGAGCTGGACCTCGAGTGGGCCCCTCCAGAGGAGCCGTCTCGCAGCCGCCTGGACGAATGGTTCCTGCCAGGCCGCCGCCAAGCACCTCGCCAGCGTTCAGCGCCCTTCTTTCCGGAGGTCCACGAAGAGCTGACGAAGTCGTGGCGCGCTCCTTACTCCGCCCGCCTCCACACTACGCACCGCTCCGCCCTCACCGCCGTCGACGGCGCCGAGGAGAAGGGATACGAGCACCTGCCACCCCTAGACGAAGCGGTGGCTGCTCACCTCTGTCCTCCCGCGGCTGTGGGTTGGAAGACGAAGAGGGCCCTTCCTTCCAAGCCCTGTCGGACCACCTCTACTCTGGCTGGACGGGCTTACACCACGGCGGGCCAGGCTGCCTCCGTGCTCCATACCATGGCCATATTTCAAGTCTTCCAGGCCAAACTCCTCCGCTCACTGGACGAGTCTGGAATCGACGCGCCAGCCTTCAAGGATTTACGCAGCGCCACGGATCTTGCCCTGCGAGCCACGAAGGCTACGGCCCAGGCCATCGGTCGTTCCATGGCCAGCCTGGTCGTGTTGGAGCGCAACCTGTGGCTCAACCTTACAGAGATCAAGGACCTAGACAAGACGGCCTTCTTAGACGCCCCGGTCTCTCCTTCTGGTCTCTTCGGGCCTGCAGTGGATGGCTTCACCGAGCGCTTTACTGCTGCGCAGAAATCGTCTCAGGCTATGAGGCATTTCTTGCCTAAGCGCTCCAGCTCCACTTCTGCGTCTAGCCGCCCCAGGACTGCGCCGGCTCAGCAGAACAAGCCAGCCCCACCTGCAACACAGGCAGCGCCGCCCCAGGAGCATCGCCAGCGCTCGCGCCCTGCGAAGCGCCCTCCCTTCCCGAGACGCCAGGGACCCCGGCCCAAGATTGTGCTGGACCCGGTGCCTCCGAAGTCGTCCTGATTCGTCAGGAAGGAAGAGGATGGGGGATCGTCCCGTTACGACCGGACCGCCCCAAAAGCTCCCACGAGTAATTTCCCCTCCGCCTCATTTATTTCCGGGCGAGGGAAACATGCTCCAAGTGACAGCTGGGCCCACACCTGTTGCGCCCACCCCAAACGCCGTTTTCACGGCGAACAATTTTTTACCTCATCACAAAAAGAGCAAATTTCCTCTTCCACCCCTCTCGGTGTACGACCCCCTCAACGGCAGTCAGTCACCCAACGTCATTCAACCCCTTGCCACTCGGGCCGAGGCCTGGCAGGCCATCCCCGATGTGTCAGAATGGGTCATGGGGATCGTAAACCAGGGCTACTCGCTCCAGTTTGCACGACGGCCCCCTCGCTTCGCCGGGGTGCTTCAAACATCGGTCAATCCGGACGACGCACATGTCCTCCGGGCCAAAGTTATGTCGTTCCTAGAAAAGGGAGCTGTGGAAATAGTTCCCCCGTCAGAGAGCGAGACAGGCTTTTACAGCCGCTACTTTCTGGTCCCCAAAAAGGATGGCGGTCTCAGATCCATCCTAGACCTCAGACTTTTGAATCACTCCCTCATGAGACGGAAGTTCAAAATGCTGACGCTGAAGCAGATCCTCGCGCACATCTGCCCCGAGGACTGGTTCTGCTCGCTGGACCTGAAGGATGCGTATTTTCACATCCAGATAGCCCCCCGTCACAGACGATTCTTGAGATTCGCATACGAGGGGGTGGCGTACCAATATACGGTCCTGCCCTTCGGGTTGTCTCTGGCTCCCCGCACTTTCACCAAGTGCATGGATGCGGCTCTTTCCCCTCTGAGACAGATGGGAATCCGGGTTCTGAATTATCTCGACGACTGGCTCATCTTAGCCCGTTTGCGAGACGAGCTGGAACACCACAGATCCGTGCTCCTCAGCCATCTACAATGTCTGGGTCTCAGGGTCAACTTAGCCAAGAGCTCGCTATGCCCCACTCAACGAATTTCGTTTCTGGGAGCAGTTTTCGACTCGGTCCGTATGACGGCAGTAGTCTCGCCAGAGCGCGCCCTGGCAATTCAGCAGCTCACGGCATCTGTCACGAACAAAGCCTATCTCCCTCTGAAGTTTTTCCAGAGGCTGCTAGGGCTGATGGCTTCCGCCTCCCTGGTGCTGCAGCTCGGCCTTCTTCGGATGCGGCCTCTTCAGTACTGGTTGAAGTTCCGGGTTCCTCCCAGCGCCTGGCGGCACGGCCGCTTATGTCTCAAGGTCAATCAGGCCTGTCTTCTAGCCCTGAAACCTTGGATGGATCCAGTATGGTTCCAGCGCGGAGTCCCCTTACAGGCGGTCTCACGAAGGACGGTGCTCTCAACAGACGCCTCCAACTTGGGCTGGGGCGCTGTGTGCGAGGGCAGACCGGCCTTCGGCTCGTGGAGCCACGAGGAAAGCCGTCTACACATCAACTGTCTAGAGATGCTAGCAGTGATGAAAGCCCTTCAGTTCTTTCAGGCTTACTTGACGGGACGTCATGTTCTAGTTCGGTCAGACAGTATGACGGTGGTGTCATACTTGAACCACCAAGGCGGTCTCTCGTCCAGCCGCTTATGCGCTCTGGCGAAACGTCTGCTGGAATGGGCTCTTCCGAGGCTTCAGTCGCTCAGAGCGACTCATGTTCCTGGCAGGAACAATCTGGGTGCGGACATGTTGTCACGGAGCAACATCCCCTCCGACGAGTGGATGCTCCACCCCCAAGTGGTCCTCAAGATCTGGGAGTTCTTCGGGAAGGCAGAGATAGACCTCTTCGCCTCAGAAGACAACTCTCATTGCCCAACATTTTTCTCGAAGGAAGTAGATGCTCTGGCCCACACATGGCCCAGCACGCTCCTTTATGCTTTCCCTCCGATCGCACTGATCCCTCAGGTCATCAGGCGCATCAGAGAAGACCAGCACAGAGTCCTTCTAATGGCCCCGCTCTGGAGGAACCAGGTTTGGTCCTCAGAGCTATTCAGGCTCTCCCTGGGAGCCCCGTGGCCGATTCCCCTGAGACGGGACCTCCTCTCTCAGGCAAACAGAACAATCTGGCACCCACAGCCGGAGCTCTGGGCTCTGCACCTCTGGTCCCTCGATGGGAGCCAACTAGCCTCCCCGGGGACGTCCTAAATACCATTTCTCAGGCTAGAGCTCCGTCCACGAGACGCCTCTACGACCAGAAGTGGTCAGTCTTTGTTGATTGGTGTTCAACACGCAACATAGACCCTGTGGAGAGTGACGTATCTTCCATACTGTCTTTCCTCCAAGAGCGCTTGGAAATGGGGCGCACCCCTTCCACGCTTAAGGTTTACGTAGCAGCCATTGCGGCGTTCCACGCTCCTATTGCTGGCCAATCAGTGGGACGAAACGGGCTTGTGATCCGTTTTCTGAGGGGTGCTAGGCGTTTGAATCCTCCTCGCCCTCTCACTGTTCCCTCCTGGGACCTCTCGTTGGTCCTCAGGGCCTTGAAAGGAGCCCCATTTGAACCAATGGGTTCAGCCGACCTCAGGCCCCTAACGCTAAAAACCGCTCTGCTACTAGCACTAGCATCGGTAAAGCGTGTCGGCGATTTGCAGGCCCTCTCCGTGAACCCTGCATGCCTCGAATTCGGGCCTGGTGACTCTAAGGTCGTTCTGAAACCTAGGCATGGCTACGTTCCTAAGGTGCTCTCAACTCCGTTTAGAGCTCAGGTCATTTCGCTCTCTGCTCTTCCTCCTTCGGCGGATGAACCGGAGCTGCAGCTACTCTGCCCAGTCAGGGCATTGAGGACCTACATAGAGCGATCGCGGTCCTTTAGGCAGTCGGATCAGCTCTTTGTTTGTTTTGGCGGCCGCACCAAAGGGTCTCCGGTCTCGAAACAACGCATTTCCCGTTGGATAGTGGATGCTATTAACCTGTGCTACTCCTCACTGGGTGCCAACTGCCCCATAGGAGTCAGGGCCCACTCCACTAGAGGAATGGCTTCCTCGTGGGCTTGGTCCAACGGAATTTCCATCCAAGACATCTGTGAGGCGGCCGGCTGGTCTTCGCCGTCCACCTTTGTCAGGTTCTATCATCTCGATGTCCCGACCTCACAAGCTCGGGTTCTCTCGGTGTGATTAGCGGCCTCCGACGAGTCCCGCTTCACGCCATCCCAGGAAGTATCTTCCTTAAGTGTAACCATGGGTTCGGTTAGGCTTTGCCTTCTTGCTTGTCTTTTGGCCCCCTCTTGGTTGGCCAAATGCAAGCTGTATCGTTCCCAGCCGTGGCACGGCGTGGTTGAATTCGTTCCCCATACGCAGTACGAGTGAAGTATCGAAAGGGAACGTACTCGGTTACTAACGTAACCTCGGTTCCCTGAGATACGGAACGAGTACTGCGTCACTTGCCGTGCCACGAGGCTGCGGCTCAGGGTTGTCGCTTCAGTCGATTGACACTGAAATCCTATGGCGAAACGCCTGCTTATATAGCCCCTAACCCCGCCCATTTCGGCGGGAATATTCGCGCGCTTTGTCGCCATAGGCCGCGCAGCTATGCCGCGCCGCCATTGGTTCAACAACTTGTCTATGAGTGAACCAATGACGGTGCAGTTACACTGCGTTATTGAAAAAGGCTTCAGCAGCGGGGAAAAAGGGAGACCTTTCCCCATACGCAGTACTCGTTCCGTATCTCAGGGAACCGAGGTTACGTTAGTAACCGAGTACGTTTTCCAGCGTCAACACGCAGTTGTGCAAAATATTTTGCCCCCACTGTCATGTAACACACCGGGAAACTGCTTCGCGCTTATTTTTATTGGCAAATGAGAATGATTTGTGTGCTTCATCATGGTTTCATGGTTTGCAGAATGCAGATGATGTTCACGTCGCGTAATTACGTCACTTCACAAGGTTTCCATGGCAATAGGGGGAAAATAATGGCGCTTTACTAGTGTGAAGTAAACGCAACATTTTTCAACTTTCTGCTAAGATATATGTGACTTTTTTGCAACGAAAATGCAGGGATTATGAAATCATGCTAGCCCCGCATATATTTTGCTTGCTGAAATCGGCAATTTATGCGGCGAAAGTGCGGCATATTTGAAAAAATGCGACCCCCGCATAATTATGCGGACTTTGGCTGATTATGCATGAAATCAGGCGATCGCATAATCACGTTTTTCTGGAGGGACTGAACTTAGTGTAAATCTGTTTGTTCTCCAGGTGTGTTTGGTGATTCAGTGTCAGTGATGGAGGGAGATTCTGTCACTTTATACACTGATCTTACTGAAATACATGAAGAAGAAGTGATACAGTGGAAATTTGGAGCTGAAAACACTCTAACTGAAATTCGTAGAACTGCTGGAATCCTCTCCACATCTGGTGTTCTTGATGGGAGATTCAGAGACAGACTGAAGCTGGATTATCAAACTGGATCTCTGACCATCACAAACATCACAACTGAATATGCTGGAGATTATGAACTAGAGATAAGGGGAGCGAAACTGACAACAAAAACATTCAATGTTTCTGTATATGGTGAGTAGAGATGTCATTTGTTCAGCACATATACTGTCACATACTGTATATTGTATTTTTCACATACTGAAATTTTATAATTGGAGGTCACATAAACACTCACTGTGATCACACTAAACAAATTAGATTTATCCGGATTTGTTTATTCTCTGATGTTTTTCAGCTCGTCTGCCTGTTCCTGTCATCAGCAGTAACTCTTCACAGTGTTCTTCATCATCAAATTGTTCATTGGTGTGTTCAGCTGTGAATGTGAGTCATGTGACTCTCTCCTGGTACAAAGGAAACAGTTTATTGTCCAGCATCAGTGTGTCTGATCTCAGCATCAGTCTCTCTCTACCTCTGGAGGTGGAATATCAGGATAAAAACACCTACAGCTGTGTGCTGAACAATCCCATCAGCAACCAGACTCAACATCTGGACATCACTCACCTCTGTCACACATGTGCAGGTACGGCAGTGCTGATATTAGTTGATGTCAGCACTGATATTAGTGTTTATTGACTGATCTAATCTCAGTTTGATGTTTTTATTCCTCAGACTCTGTCCACTGTTGTGGTCCTACTGAAGCTGTGATCCGATTGGTCCTCTCTGCTCTGGTGGGCGTGGCTACTGTCATTGTTCTGCTTTATGACATCAGATCTACATCATGTTTAAAGAAGAAAACAGAACAGATATCATAAATATTGTCATAACTTGGAGTTTTAAAATGTAAATTTGAATATAAGCAAGGATTTAAATTTAAATATAGCGCCTCACTGGGGTCAAACTACGAACTAAAACAGTAGCCTAGTTCTTTCTAAAACTAATTTTAAAAACAAACAACCTTTTATTATTATTGGGGTACATTTTTTAGTTTTCAATTAGAAGGTTTTAAAGCTACAGAATGAATGAAAATGTGTGAAAAGGTAAGGCAGGAGGAGCAAAGACGTTCAAACTAAAGCCTGGAACAGCTTGGCACAAATGTAAATATTCACAACGTAACATTCGATTGCTAAAATAACATATAACCATTATGTAATCATATATTTGACTTCAGATGCAAAAGCCTCTAAGTGCCGTCTGAAATGTTCTCCTAAAATGAGCATTTTTATCAAGCTTGTATGTTTAGGTTTAGTAATTTCACTTGAATGGCAATTAGTAGGTCATTTTCATTGCCATTAAAATGAATTAACTGAACATAAACGTATGTTCATTTTTATTTCAGATGGCACTTAGAGGCTTTTGCATCTGGAGTCTTCATTTATGTCCCAATATCCACATAAAAAAGCAAACTTTACTTGCACAAAAATGGGTTTGACGTACCACCGCAGCAGGAAGGTTGTCATGATGACTGGTGTTACACCAAAGGCCATTGAGTTTGATGGTCACAGGATTCGGTGTAACACCCGACATAGCAACTATACTGTACAAAAGAATTGAGCTGTGTAACTTTTACATGTTTGGTTGACTACATTTTAGTTTGATGATGAACAGGCTACATGTCAAGTTAGAGGTACTAGAACTGATGTTGTATGTGTGTGTGTGTGTGTGTGTGCATATTTGTGCGCTTTTGCATTCTTGATGTTAATTCATCTGCCTATAGGTAAGCACCTCTCAGATGATAAAAACATGACTTATGTTCCATAAAATATGGGTAATTTAGTTTTTTAGGTGTCATTTTTGATTGATTTGATTATTGGGATCCTGCATGTTAATATGTTTCATTTATATAAAGGTCAAAAATAATCACATCTTGAAATATGTCAGTGTCATTATTTTGTCTAAAGATGCACACCAGTTTGTTTTTTTACTAAAGGTACATTAATAAAAAGTATACTTAAATGTCCTAATTGAACTAAGGCCTAATCCTGGCTTAATCTAAGCCCTGTCTGTGGAAACAGGCTAAGAACTCTCAACAATCACATAACTTATCTATATGTAACATATATTATACATGAATTGAATTTAGCACAAATTCTGCCAAAAAGCACATAATTTACATATAAAAACTAAACTTTACAACAACCCTACACTGATGTGAGAGCTCACATGGGAACAGGTCAGTTCACATTCGTTCACAAGTATTTATTTTTGGCAGGATGTTTTCTAGTTTTACGTTCTTGCACCATTTTCTCCACAATGCATTCAGATCACATGTCATTATTTAACAAGATGATGACCATTATTCTGATGGTGTAAATTCAAATAAAAATTTTATGTAAAACTTGAGCAATAACATCAGCAGAATGATAGAGCACATTTAGCAGCAAACAGATGTTTTTGGTGTATTTTACAGTATTGCATTCAAAAGACTCAAATTACAGAAGGATCTGGAATGTGGTTTCATCTGTTGGGTAGAGAGCATGCGCATGATATTGTGTTTTATCACTGGGTGTTTGTGGTTAATGTGCATTTGTGTTTGCATGTCTTAAGGTGTGAATATCGTGAGTGTGTTTTTGTAAAACACGTGGGGTTGAAAGGACTTTTTAACTTCCACTTTATGTTTTACCTAAACATAACCCAGCAGGCACAGTACATCAATGTACATAATGTTTGGAAGGCGTTGAACTAATCCAACGTCGGAATAAGTGCTGCCCTGTAAAAAAATAAAATAAAAATAAATAAATAAATTAAAAAAGGGGAGTGAAATGCATGGCAGCATATTAAATCTCTCAAGATCTCAGCAAATAATGATTCAACAACTCCACAAACAGCATTATCAGATTCACTTATTACTAACCAGACTGACTTTATCTCTGTCACACGTCTACAGAAGATCTTACAGAGTCATCATTGTGGTGATCAGCGTTTCCTTTAGTTGGACACTTTGGTGACTTTTTAACATATGGCAACAAAAGCAAGAGAAAATGTGGCCACATGATGTTGGCTACTTATAGAGAAAATAAAGAAAAAGAAAGAAAGAAATGATCATATATGGTCTGATTCACTGATGTCATCTAGAATCTAATCTATTGATATGCTATCATTTTGTATTAAGAACAGCAGGCCTGTAATTCTACAATATGAAAACCAGTAGTGTTTTAAAGATTAAAACAAAACAAAACATTGAACTCCAACATTTATTAGACTCACTCAGACATCAATAATCAGCATTCTGGGGGCCACAGAAGAGTTTTTTATGATGCACCCAGAATGCATTGCAACATGACGCCACCTGTCTGCGTGTATGTATGTTTGGTGCACACTTATATTAAAACACTGCTTTACAGATATCACAGGACTATTATAATCAATAATGTGAAAATAACAATGTGACATTTATATAATCAAAAAATTCTGAAGATGATCAGTTCATCAGACCACTACATGATGATAATATCTTTATCATCATAACCAACATCATCTGATCACATGCACTTCTTGCCACACCAAACACAATTACAGCAGCCAGAGAAAAAAATAATTTTCAAAAAGCAAACACCGGTCACCATAATGGTAACTTCAAACTAAAAATTTTCAACAAAACAAAACATAAACATCTAAACCTGTTAATTTTCAGTATGAACTTCTGTAGATGAATGACAGAAATAAAGTCAGTCTGGTTAGTAATAGGTTTAGTAATAATAAGAGATTAAATGTTTTCTTCAGTTGATTTCATCTAAGGCTGTGGCTGAAGTCAGTTGTAACGGTCTTCAACCATTATTTCCATTAATGGTAAATGTTTGAAACCCTGTACTGCCATGCATTAAACCATTTTTAATTTTTTTTTTTTTTTTTTTTTTTTTTTTTTTTTTTTTTTGTGATTATTCCAACTGAAATCTCAACCAATCCTGTTTCTGTAACATTATAGGAAGACATTGGTCAGATGTCAAATGTTGGTTCAAAATAATAATCAGTTTGACATCTTAAGCCAGGCATCTGACCTTAATGTCTTCCTGATGTTACATTGATGTCTCGTCAACTGATTTTCATTTTCAACCAAAAAGTCTACATCTTGTGCCTTCTGGGAAAGTACATGTGTGACAAAAATAAACTCTCTTTGAGATCTTTTACTCATGCTGTGACACTGCAGATAAGAATTGTTT
Organism: Megalobrama amblycephala; assembly: GCF_018812025.1. Classification (NCBI taxonomy): domain Eukaryota; kingdom Metazoa; phylum Chordata; class Actinopteri; order Cypriniformes; family Xenocyprididae; genus Megalobrama; species Megalobrama amblycephala. The sequence continues at coordinate 7,783,883 of NC_063045.1, read as the reverse complement.
CAGCAGAAGTTTTTTGCAGCTCTTGCAAAGTTATTTCTGAGAAGTTCCTCTATTCTTATCTTTTTTGTGAAGAACATATCATGTTCATCTGTTCATGTCAAAGACGCAATATTTTTATTTTTAAAAGAAGGAATAATTAAAAAAATTAATGCATTGCGATGATTTGATTTACTGCAAGTTGTAATTATGCAGTAATAATTTATTGAAAATCATGTCTATCGTGCTTAAGTGATGATTTCTTTTGTATTCATACATTTTGGCGAGCTGCTAACTTAAAGCAAGCGTTGTCACGGTGCTCTGAGACTTGAGGTAGATCCAACTGCAGCTTTATTTAAGGATATCCAAAATCATTGTCATACATCCAGGCAAGAGTCAAAATCCATAAACAGTCCACACAAAACAAGAAAACAAAACCAACGGGGTGCTCAGACTTGCATGTGACAGTAAATTAAACCTCAATGACAAATGACTGAAACAACCAGTTATAAAGTTGCATTCATGCCATATTGTAATTACTAGAGATGTTCCGATACCCCTTTTCCATTCCCAATACCGATTCCGATACCTGAGCTCAGGGTATCGTCCGATACCGAGTACTGATCCAATACCTGGGTGTGTATCTGCATATACAGCTGTATACTAGCCCTGTATGCCCTGTATTTTTAGGGGTGTGTATTGCCAAGAATCTTGAACAAGATGCACAATACAGGGATTACGATGATATATTGTGATATATTGCGATATTGTAAGTAAGGCGATATATTGCGATATTTCTCTTTTTTTTTTTTTTTTTTTAGAAAAAAATCATTTAAAAACGGTCATAAAGAACACTCAACCATATGCATAAAACCTGACAAGCAACTTTATTTTAATCAATACAGTATCATTTGCATTTATATCACTAATCACTATTTTGTGCAATCTATCTCACCTGATTGTTACACCTGGTCCTGATACCTTTTTGAGGAATAAAAACAAACTCAATTAAACACACGTTACTTTAGTTAGAGCAAAAAAAAAAAAAAAAAAAAGTTTTAAAGATCATTCATATTTCCATCTTATTAAATCATCTGTATGTTACATTCACCTCTTCTTCTTCATGCTTGACGCTTGTAACAGTAAATGAAATCAGCAGCAACATTCAGCAAAACAGCAACAGCAACATACACTCACCTAAAGGATTATTAGGAACACCTGTTCAGTTTCTCATTAATGCAATTATCTAATCTACCAATCACATGGCAGTTGCTTCAATGCATTTAGGGGTGTGGTCCTGGTCAAGACAATAGGCTTGTTCTAGATGCATCGGCGCTTCGCAGACCGATCGGTGTATGACATCAAAGTACCGCGAGAGCGATTTCAAAAGCATGAGGAGTCGTCTGGGGTCCGTGTAACGCTTTGCAGTTATTTGTTCAATTTGCACCATCAAAATGAACCAAATGAAAAGTTGGCTTCAAACTTTCATTTTTTCATTTTTTTAGAATACTTCACAAACGGATAATTGTCTCTCAGTTTAATTTTCGATTCTACAAGTTTGGGTTGTTGCGTCCGAATCTGATTTTTGAACAAACATAAAATATGACTCATTATTCTGATTTTCCATTAATAATGAGCGCTTGCGGGTGGATCGTACCACCAGTGCCGCCGGGGGTGGAGCGTGTGTTGATGTATTCACCCAGAGCGCTGTACAGTTATGCATCTATGGCACGTCTGGCCAAGCAATAATTTAGCGCCTGCCCTACACTATATGTAGGATGAATTGCCCTGATGTGGGACATTTTTTGCATTTCAGACTTCTGTGACATATTGCGATTTGTAGCCAAAACATTAAATTCACACACAATACCATTTTAAAAAACCCAGGATGTCTCCTAATCAAATCAAAAGAGAAAATGGAGATAACACATTCATAAAAGAAATTACAGACATATTAGTGCTCTTAGTGCATGTTGTCTAAAACAATCTTGTGCTTCCTAATGTGGGACACTGAAAATTCTATGATAAAAGGCCAAAATTTATGATGATGATATAAGAATAATGATAATAATAATGATAATGATGATGATAATAAAAATCATCATAATAAAAGGTCTATGAAAAGGCCAAAGTCTATGATAAAAGGCCAAAATCATTTGATTCATGCAGAATAGTAAAAATCTTCTTAAGTTAGTAATTCTCTTGGTTATGGATGGATTGATTTATGCGCGACCTACAAACACTAAACCTTAGGTGTCCCACATTAGGCAGTGTCCCACTTTAGGGCAATTCACCCTACAGTATACGTTGAGCTGTTTATAGAGTTTACTTTGGACGTAAGTAGCATATAAAGAATACGGTCAGTGCTTAACTCAGTAAAGTTGGCAATATATTTTCACGTTATAATGACATAGTTTCTCATAATAATGAGAAAGCTTCTCGTAATAATGACTTAACATCTCATAATAACGAGAAACTTCTTCATAATAATTACTTTTCTCATAATAATGTGAAACTTTCTCGTAATAGGCCTACTGATTTAACATCTCATAATAATAACAAAGTTTCTCATAATAATGACTTTGTTTCTCATAATAATGAAAAAACGTTATCGTAATAATGAGAAACTTCTACGCATGCGCAAAGCAGCGGAGCAGAAGGGCGTGTAACAGCAGCAAAAAATTGATTTCATTTCAAACAGATAATGATAAGACCGCACACACCTCTGTTAAAGAACGCTTCATCTGCAAAACTGTCTACAAACATCTGCTAAACATATTTTCATGTTTTACATTGTTTTGCATGAGTCATAAGGTGTTTTCTGTATAGGCAAACCTGCACAATCAAATAGCCTAGACTCAGTGAAATACGTGTTGATATTAACACATAAACCCACACATTTTATGAAGACGTTACACTTAACGAATAAATGTCATATTCATTCGTTAATCTGATAGTTTAGTAAGCCGTCGCGTTCATGCAACAGTTTCCACGCAGGCGTCGTTCGTTACCACCTTCCCCTGCGCATGGAAAAGTATTGAGGATATACTACTGATAATTTATCATTTATGATGACCGGGAGGGGACATGTTCGGTTCATTTAGTTTTGTTGTGGCCACAACATAAACTCTTGGGAACGTAATAATAACTCGAGATGATTTTGTCGAGGTAACGACATCCTTATATCGTGGCCACGCGATGTAAAATCGTGGCCTCGAGATCTGTGAGGGAACAATATATTTTTCTCGTGGCCACGACTTCATTATGTTGAGAGAACGACATCTATATTTCTCTTGGCCACGACATATCCGCGCGACCATAGTAACCTGGAATTATCAGAAATGGACAAGACTATAATGATATTTATTTTTAATTTAGAAAAAGAACTCAATTAAGAAATTATTAGGCCTATATTAGTGCATATTATATTGTATTGCGCGCGATGTTGCTTAGACAGCATTCGAATGAAGTAAATGTTTAAATGTTGTAAATTTTAATCCCATCCAACAGTCTTTTAAATCCAGTTTAAAAGTTTTAAGTTTAAAAAATGTGTTACTATTTTAGAATATTTTGTTTATTATTTGTATATAACCTATGAAAGCTTTATTTATGATTATATTTTATTTCTGTAGGCGCACGCAAGAATTACTACACTACCCATATTATATTGATGTTTTTATGAAAGACGAATGTACCCAGTCTTATACCTTTGTCCCCCATATTCTCATGCACCTTCTCCTCTTTGCAAGAAATCACGGAGTTCCAAATGCCAAAGCTTAGACTTTATTGGTGGAGACAACACTCAAAAAAATGATTTTTTGATGCTGTTCACTTTATGTAAACAACTTATTTTGATTCAACACCATTGTATTAGGTTTCTGGTTCAAATTTAATTGCTTCATGTTAATTTGACTTAAAACAATTACTTTTTGACTTAACTTGATGTTTTCATATTAAAATAACATGTTTCAATCAAGTAAACTCAACCAGGACTCAATCAAACAAGACTTTCACAACCCATCATGCTTTGCAAAGGGGCTGATCTAGGAGTGTAAATGTTGAAATAAGCTGTTATTTTAAGCAGTTTTTAGCAACATGAGAAAATGGAGAGACTTTTTAATGTTTACTGTTCTATTATGTTGGTATTTAAAAGTTTCTGTTATGTTAATAGTTTTGGGGTTACCATCGTGGTGAAGTGTAGAACATGTGCTTGGGTTGAGGACCTGCTAACAACAATTAAAGTTGTTTTAATAATAAAAACAACGGTTTTGGGCATGCCATAAAGGGAATATACCCATCTTCTGGCTAACGCCTAACAAAAAGAGACTTTGCTGAGTGAAGATTTTGTAAAAGTTGTGAAAATGGTTCTTGAATGTGTCCAATGTGTCTTGAATGCTAAAATTAAGTTAACTTTATGTGCAAATTTTATTTCAACAAACAGAAAAATTAAGTAGTTTGTACAAAGACTAGTCTTGTTAGATCTACGTAATAAAATTATGCAAAAGAATTCATTATATTTTTTAAGTAAATCAAGCATATCATTTTTATCAGTGAACGAAGCTGAGATGCCTGCAGAACATTTTACAGTTACATTTGTAACTCTCATTTTATACAGTTTTTGACCACTGACCATATATACATACACATTTACTTTTCATCTTCAGACAGTATGAAAAAAAAAAAATACTCGCTCTTTTTAATCTGTTCATCCACAGTTTTTATCAAATCTTAACTCTAACAGTGGCATGGTCTGTTTTGTAACATTCATCACGTTAAAGGCCAAAGAAGAGATTACTATTATGCAAGTGCGAAAAGACACACAATATAAATCACACATACGTAAAATCATCTATATTATGCAAATATATATATTATATATATATATATATAAATAAAATGTCTAATAAAAATATACTATGCTCAAAGCTGGTTGTTTGGTTCATTAGAACTCACTAATAAAGAATGTGAAATCCTTATGGAGAAAATGAGCTTGAGAAATACTTCCAGAGTTCATCCACCTTATTTTCTGAGTGGTGCAGCCATTTGTAACTTGAATGTGTGACGCTTCCGGTTCATTCCTTCCAGTTATTTATAGGTGTCCAAAAACAGTCTGTTATGCTGTTTGATACTAAAACTGGTATATTACTTTAATTTACAATAATAAACTGGTTTGTAGCACAATAGTTTTACCATTTACTGCACTTTGTTCTTGTAGTTTCTGAAAAACTGGCTGACACTTTGCACTCTATTTGTATGCTTAAATGTTTAATTTATGTTAGTTTATCATTTTTACTGGCATATGAGTTGTTTTTGATAAAAAGAATGTGAATAAAATAGTGCTGTCAAATCGATTAATTGCATCTAACTTAAAAGTTTGTAAATGTATAATTATCTATACACACACATGTATTTATGTACACACAAAATTTTATGTTAGATGTGATGAATAGATTTGACAGCACTAGAATAAATGTAAGTCTGTGCTGAATTTAAATAAACTTTAAATGTTATAAATCATTTTTATTTAAGCAAATTATATTTTTAGTGGAAAGATTGCTTGTTAAGCATATGCCAGTGTTGTTTTACTATCTTTAATATACTATTATTAATATTTTAAACTTTAAAGTTAATTTTTGGTCATTTTTGTTTGTCATGTGTTTACTGTTTATGTTTTTTTTTTTTTTTTTTTTAAATATGTCTATATAATCATATATTTTAATTTCAATTTTATTTTGAGTATTTTTAGTATTAATGTAAACTAAAGAACAATTTTTGCCTTTGAAATTTTGCCTTGGTAAATTATTTGTATATTAAAAAAAGGTTTATTAGGCTCTTACTGTGTTCCAGTGAAAGTTTAACTTTAAAAGGCAAGTAGCCTAAGTTTTAATTTTCTATTTTCTTCATTTTATAATATTTTTAGTAATAAACCTGGCATAGTCATTTCAAGACACTCCTATTTAAAAAAAAAAAAATCCTATACGGTTATTTTCTGTTTTGAACACTAGGCGGCGCTTAAGTTTAAGTGAATTCGCTGGTCTTGTGACGCCACTGATTCCTTGATAGGCAGATTGTAGACACTAAACTTATTTTATTATTTTATAAAATAAAATTACTCTCATGAAAATTACCGTTATTAAAATGAACTAACCAATTTTACTAAAACTACGGTTATTGTAGTTATTTCATGGTAACCACAAATTTGCCATGGTTTTCCTTGGCATTTAATGTATTATTTATTTTACTGTTATAATCTCTTATATTTAAAGCACGTTTAAATTGTGCTTTAGAAATAAACTTGATATTGACATCAGATTTTTATTTTAAATTCATAATTTCAATGAGGTGACGTGCGATTGACCGATGATGTCAAGTTGTTGTTCATAGTTTGTCCACACCGGGGAGCCAAATAACACGCGTTTGTCAATGAGTTGTCATAACGACGCGTTGACAAGTATGATTCGTTTGAGCGAATCGCTTCGTTCACGCGGCTCCCTAAAAGAATCGATTCAAAGAACTGAATTCTGCCTATTTTTTTATATTAGAAAGGCAGCGAGTAAAAAATTCTATTCAGCAACTATGTATTGACAGGAATGTAACTGATGATTTTAAGATAATTGCAGACTTTTGTGCTGAATTTTATAATGATTTATATTCTTCTAAATTTTGCCAGCAGTCCGCCACAGAATTTTTTGATTCCTCACATAAAACAAATTAATAATGAAGATTGTAATCTGTGTGATGCACCCTACTAATCTTTCAGAAATTCTTGATTCAATAAATAATTTAAAAAGTAACAAATCCCCAGGTACTGATGGGCTATCTGCAGAGCTTTATAAAGCATTTAGTGAAAAATTAGCACCCTTTTTACATAAAATGTTTGTAGAGAGTATTGAGAAAACAACGCTTCCTCCCTCTTTATGTCAGGGGCTAATAACATTGATTCCCAAACCCAACAGAGATCCCCTTTTAATAGAAAATTGGCACCCAATTTCCTTATTGAATACTAATTATAAAATTATTGCCTTAGTCTTAGCAAAAAGACTTAAATTTATTCTTAACAATAATAGATGAGTGCCAATCAGGTTTTATACATCAGAGACATATTTCTAATAATATACGCTTGATTTTTGATTTGTTGGATTATTCAGATCTTATTTCCACTGATAGTTTTATCCTCTTTCTTGACTATTACAAAGCATTTGATTGTTTAGAACACGAATTTATGTTACAAGCCCTACACAGAATGGGTTTTGGTAATTTTTTTTTTTTTTTTTTTGCAAATGTATTAAAATGCTCTACTGTAATGGGAATAGCTCTATCCGACTTAATAACGGCACTTCTAAGTTTTTCACTTGGGTAAAGTTGGTTTTATATTCGCACATTCGGACTTCTGATAAATTCAGACTTTCCAATAAATGTGCAATAAATTAATGTTTGCGAATTTTAAGCAGCGACATGATATTGACAACCAACGATTGTCAACTTACAACATACAAAATAGGCAAGTATTGTTTTAATGGCATATTTACTTGTGAATGTCCACTGAAGTGTGATTAACAAGGCTATTGAATACGGATGTCCGAATGTGCGAATATAAAACCGACTTTACCCAAGTTAGATTTTCTTTAAAGCGTGAAGGGAATTTCTATTGCTTTTACGGAATTGATTATTAGCCAACTGGCTGAAGATACAGCGTTGTTTCTAAGGGATATCTCTCAGATCCATATTGTTTTAACCTCTCTTCAGGCTTTTTCTAATGCATGTGGCCTTTTGCTTAATATTAATAAATGTGAGTTACTCCCGATTAAAAAATGTGCTGCATCCTCTAACATTCCCATCAAAGATAGTGTCACTATTCTGCTCTTGCTTTAACAGGTTAGCATAGCAGATAGCTAACATAAGATCCATGAAATAAAGACCCAGGAAACCGGAGTGGAGAAAGGCCTTTTAATAATGATCTTTCTAATCTTTATTGTAAAACTGTGAAAACATAATAATATGGCTTTACAAACTGCCCATATATACATATACATGAATATGCAACTCGAGTCTAACATATATAGCTGCCTATCACATAAGAAAAAATAGCCATTATAATGAGAAGGACAGGGCTAATAAGCATTTAAGCTAACTTTAACATGGATGTCTATGGAGAGATGCTAATCGCGATTATCCTCTATAAGTACAACATACAAATTATACTAAAACGGATGATACACAAAGACTATAACAAAGTAGATATAATTCCAACAAAATACTTAAAGACTTAGATTTTCATAAACTAGATAAAGAGAAAAGAGTAGCTGTTGCATGTCTTCTCCATAGATTAAAGTCAGAAGCAAAACAGAAAAACTACGGCAAGAGAGGAGGGACTAAAATATAAGAACTCAAATGCAATACATATTTAAACCACTAGATGTCTCTAATGCAACACGAAGTGGGGGCAGAACAGTCACATATTTAGGAATCAAAATAATAAAAGATACTAAACTAAGATGTCAGATGAATTTTTTGTCCAGTTGTGGAGAAAACACAGAACAACATTTATCCTTTGGTTGTTAAGAGATCTATCTTTGAAAGGCAGAACTCTGCTTACTAAAGCAGAAGGGATCTCCCGGTTATCCTACGCTGCTCAGTCTTTATTTGTGGATAAATCTACTTGCAAGTTGATTGATGTAATGTTTTTTAAATTTCTTTGGAAAAATAAAACTCATTATATTAGAAAATCAGTTATTTTGAATTCTTATAATAAAGGCAGCTTAAATTTCATTGATTTTGATTCTCTTAACAATACCTTAAAAATTAATTGGCTTTAACGTTTCCTTCACAATCAATGGTCCGTGTACGTTTTGATAGTTTGTTTTCCAATTTGAAATGAAATACGCAGAAACGAGAAAACGGTCGTTTCCCGTTTTTTCAATTGTTAAAAAAAACGGAAAAACGAGATTTTGACTCGATTTTCGTTTTTTCGGGTCACGGATAGAAGGAGGAAACACGACTTCAAAACTCGTTTTCCACATGTGGGCGGTCATTACACGCCCCTTTCAGCCGATTGGTCTATCAAATCTGAGCCAGTGACGTCATCTTCAGTTCCTTCAACAAAATAACAGTCCTCTGCCGCTATATCAGTAGATGTCATAAATCGGCTTTCTTCTGTGCAACCTAACGCGTATTTCACAGAAATATGTTTGCATAGATAAAAAAAGTTTTAAAAACCTACAGTAAATTTAATTAAGTCTGTTTTTAAGCTGTCATTGTGTTTTTAAAATGTAAATGCCTCTACATCTGTTACCAAGCGCATGACATCCTTTGGGCTACTATACCACCGATCAATAGGCTATATATAATGATAGGCTATTCTCTGTTATAGATCAGTGGCTACTGCACTCATTTTTTTTCTTATTTTAATGTTTTGTTTACATTTTATACATTTAAATTCAATCATTTAGCAGACGCATTCCTTGCAGTAGACTATGCAGTCATATTAGAAAATAGGCTATCCACTAGGTGGCAACACCTAATAACGGTATCACCATCGGGGGGCTGTTTAGTTTTTCTTAGCTTATAAATGGCCATGCTGACTTTATCTCTTAAATTAAACACTTTTATGAACACAGTGAACATTATTATATGTCACAGTTTACTTGCTATCCTCACTTTTTCAGTCTTTCCTTCGCTTTTGAATGAATTAGCTATAAATGGCCCTGAACATTTTACTTTCAATTTCGATTTAACGGCTATTGGCGATTCTGCGTCAATTGCTTTAGTGGACAACAGCATAACAAAAACTCTCGTATATTAAACATAGAACTTTTATTATCTTTGTAATTATTTTATTATCTTTTATCATCTTTGTAATTATTTTATTTTGCAAATATTCGTGGCTTAAACAGCGGGAAAATGTACTGTATGCAGCAGCAGTTCTGTGGATGTTTTGAAAAAATTAAACTAAACGAAAATTATTGTTGCCTTGTCAATATAATTTCTGTTTTTTCCCCCTGACTTTTTAACTGATGCGATCATTGTTTCATTAACCGACAAGATTATATTAAATTAGAATTAAACGAAATTTGATAAATGTCTGTGAATCATTAAAAAAATCCCAGGGGTTTAGTTTTAGCCTACATGAACAAATAGCAGAATAAACAACAGAAAATGAGGGTTCATCATCATCACGCACCTGCAGCGCTTCTGTGAACGGAGAAAAAAGGATTCAATTATATAAAGGGAATAAATAGCCTATGCGCGAAATGTTTTTCACTTAAGTAATTAACATATTACCAAAATGAAAGGGGAAAAAATGCGACAATATGAGCGTCGGTTCATTTTTGAGAAGTTCACAGAAAGGAAACTGAGACGGCAGAAAATTTCTTTGTTTATTTTACGAGCAATGTTTTGCTTTTATTGTGAGTGTACAAAAATAATAGGCCTATTTAACCCTTCACAGATTCGAATGGTGTTACATATATTTGACCATAAATGTCTGAGTATTTTAAGTTGTTTCCGCTTTTAGGATAAGAAAATTCAAGTGAACGCGTCGGCGCATCACGCGCAACATCAGTTTTAGTAACTTGACATCGCAGTCTGTTAACTGTCAAAATAACATACATTCAACCAAATATACAAAAAGTTATACTGCTCATTTTAAGTAGTCTGTGTAGGCTACAATAAAAACGTTTAAATAATAAATATAGTTTAGCCTCCAAATCGTGAATATTGAAACATTTGGATTTGTGTCAAACTAGAGAGGTAGTTATAACGCCGGTTTCTGTTTCAGTTCAAATTAATTCGTTTTGGCTTAACATTTATATATTTTTTTTGTCATAACTAAAATAGCTGTAATTTTGATCTTTAATGTTTGATCTTTACATATTCCCTCAATCTTTTAACCAAAGGGTTATTAACATTAGCCATTCAGTAGGCAATGCAGGCTATATAAAATAAATAAATAAAGAGAGATGAGCTATTGTTCGTTTTTCAAAATTGCTTACACTACTTATTTATTGTGATTTATTCTATTTATTCAAAATAGAATAAAATAAAAACTGTAGTTTTTTTTGTTTAAAAAAAAAAACAAAATCTGTGCTTTTCATCCGCTCCTCTGTGTGGGTAGTGCAGTATCACTATGCATATTAAACTACAAACAGCATTACAACAGTCTGTGTGCTGATTAACATTTCTGAAATAAATACTTCTGTGAAATACGCGTTAGGTTGCACAGAAGAAAGCCGATTTATGACATTTACTGATATAGCGGCAGAGGACTGTTATTTTGTTGAATGAACTGAAGATGACGTCACTGGCTCAGATTTGATTGACCAATCGGCTGAAAGGGGCGTGTAATGACCGCCCACATGTGGAAAACGAGTTTTGAAGTCGTGTTTCCGTTTTCTATCTGTGACCCGAAAAAACGAAAATCCAGTCAAAATCTCGTTTTTCCGTTTTTTTTTAACAAACGAAAAAACGGGAAACGACCGTTTTCTCGTTTCTGCGTATTTCATTTCAAATTGGAAAACAAACTATCAAAACGTACACGGACCATCAATCTTCTATTTGGAGTATAATCCCAAGATATGTCTTTTCTTGAAAATTGGTTCACTAATGGAGTTGTTAGTAAACCAGCTGTTTGATAGTGATGGTAATTTATTTAGTTATTCTGATTTTATTTCAAGAAATCAATTTCCAGTATCTAGTAAAAAATTTAATATAGCTTTCCTGTAGCTCAGTGGTTAGAGTGTGGCACTAGCAATGTCAAGGTCATGGGTTTGATCCCAGGGATTGCACATACTCAGATACAAATGTATAGTATAATGCAATGTGAGTTGCTTTGGATAAAAGTGTCTGCTAAATGCATAAATGTAAATAAATGTAGTTTTCAAAGCCATCTCTTTAGAAATCTGTATGCTGTTTAGAAACAATAATAGTGCCTCAGTGATTTCTGTTGGTCCCCCAGCCCTGAATCCACTGTGGTTGGTTCTATTTGGTTTTGAGGGCAAAAATCCAATTACAAATCAGGTCGTTATTTTTGGACATTGTCACCTCTATTCCTTCCTCCATTTCTTATTGGAATAACCTTTTTGATGATATTAAATGGTCATATGATTGGTCACTCCCTCAGAAATTCTTCCTAACAAATAAAGTTAAAGAAATATAAAATTATTCAAAGATTTTATCCAGTTAAGTACTTTTTACAGAAATTTAGAAGTGACATTGATACATCCTGCTCTTTTTGTGAAGCCTCCACTGAAACTGTTGATCTTTTTTTTGGGAATGTCCATTTACTTGGTCTTAATATTGATGCTCTGATTGTCCAAAATGTTTTTTGTAACTTTTCTTTATCATATAGACACATTGTTTTGGGTTTTATGTTAAAGACAAGAATCTTCTTAATGCAAGTTTTTGTATAAACCTTCTTTTTTTATTGAAAAGTTTTTTACCCATAAATATAAATACATGAAAAGTAAACCCCACTTTAACTTTTTCAAACAAGAATTGAAGATATATTTAAATACAATTTCAACTTCTGTTAACAAGAAAGCAATGAAAACATCCAGAATTTGTGCCATGTTTTATATTTTTCCTTAATATATTTGTTTCTGTATTTATTTGTCCTCTTTTTTTTCTTTTTTTTATTTCAAATATTTATAATTATTAGTTTCTAACATGTTTCTTGTTTACTATTAACCCATCATTTCTTTTTTTATTTGAAATTGTTTCTTTTTTTGCATGTACCAACTTTTTCTGTTTGTTAATATTGCAGTAAAAAAACAGCTTCTGGTCTCCTTCTCTGCAGTATTTATGGTTAAAAGTATATACTTTTTTATTTTTTTTAAGAAAATGACTGATGGTTTCTCTATATAAGACTCTTATTCCTCGTCTGGTATCGTTTAAAGCCCTTTGAAGCTGCACTGAAACTGTAATTTTGACCTTCAACCGTTTGGAGGCCATTGAAGTCCACTATATGGAGAAAAATCCTGGAATGTTTTCATCAAAAACCTTCATTTCTTTTCAAATGAAGAAAGAAAGACATGAACATCTTGGATGACATGAGGGTGAGTAAATTATTAGGAATTGAAAGTGAACTAATACTTTAAGTGAACGAGAAATATGAGTCAGTGGAGTACATGAACAAGAACAATTTGTTCACCTAAAAGATTTGTTCAAAAAGAACGATTTGTTCACGAACGCAACATCACTAGCTGATGATCGTAACAATGATTTAACCCTCTTTTCTGCCCAAGATTAAGAGATTGAGGAATATAAAGTGCATATAATGCATTTAAACAGCAAAAAGAAATATCAGTAGCCTATATCGATAGATAAAGCTTTAAATCTGATTACATGTGAGCTTACATTTTAAGACGGACAAAGACAGACAGTGTTTTCCTCTGCTATCAATAGATGATACTTGTCTCTTTTTTATGTTTCCTGCAGTAAACGTAAATCACACAAAAAGCAAAAACAACAACACCAACACATATTCCTGATACAGCAGCTGAAGACAGACCTGAACCTGGAAAAGCTGAAGACAGACATTATTGTGAGTGAATCTGTCATATTGATTTACAACAATCAGAATTCAGTTTGAAATGGAACATTATTACCAAGTCATCAAGACACTAAAATAAAAATGTAATATAGGCCTACATCTTTTTTTTTTTACATTCCCATTTTTTTGTTTTTGTTTTTTACATCCTAGGAGCCCCGCACATGACATGCAAGAAAAAAAAATTCAATCATGAGCACAACTTACTAATTCGTTCCCTTGATTTATTAAATCGTGCACATGATTTACTTAAACTTGTTTTAGTAAATCAAGGGAACTAATTAATAAATCGTGCAAACAATTTATCCTACTATTTTTTTTTTTCCTGCATGTCATGTCAGGGGCTCCGTAACATTCCAATGTAAGAGTGTTTTACTATCCAAATGCCCAAATTACTCACCAATAACATCAACATGGAAGCTCGTTTCACTGGTGATGCTGTGGCGGCGGCGACGGCGATGGATGCGGATGGTGATCTTTAGTATATAGAGTCCAGAGTCTGTGGTTCTGGTGTTTGTGATGTTCAGAGATCCAGTCTGATGATCCAGCTTCAGTCTGTCTCTGAATCTCTCATCACACTGATCATCTGTACAGATCTTACTCTGATTTCCAGTGATTTCAGCGATGAGAGTGTCATTAAAATACCACATCATCACATCATTTGGGTTTTTTATTACACCAGCATCTAAAGTTACAGATTCTCCCTCCTTCACTGTTTTTCTCTTTATTTCATCTTGTTCAGCAGCAGAAACTCCTGGAACACAAACCAACAGATTAGGATCTTTTAGGGAAAAACTCCACAACCAGTATTAAAGGTGCAGTATGTAGGGTTTCTGTCCGCTAGAGGTCGCTAGAGTCCTATTCAAAACAAAGGCATAGCTTGATGATGTCAAGTTTCAGAGCGGGATCTTGAGACATGAGGTCTTCACTTCACAGCCAGTGCAAAATAATTGGGATAGGACTTGGGAAGAAATCATGTTCATGGATGAGATTATTAACGTTACTGTAGTATGAAGCAGAGCAGGAGCGAGTCTTGTGGAGCTGAATGAGGTGCTGGAGCGATTGATCAACACACGCCTCACGAGCAGTGGGACTTTTATTGTGACAAAGTCGCCGGCACCGCTTCCGCTTTTCTGGTCATGATTATGAGGAAACACAGCTCTGTTTATCATATTAGATATGTTTGAGAGTGTTGAAAATGATGTTATAACGTTACTCTTTGTGTTCGCTCGGTGGCTGCTGTGAGACACTGTTACACACTGCAGTAAGATAGATCGATTTTAGAATATCACATTAAATATTGGATGGTTTGTGTTAATAAATGGCATGCAATTAATTTTAAAACATATTGTATGATGGAGAAAATGCTGTATTACTGTTACTAAAAATAAAGCTGCATCTGTGTTATGAGACTGTAGAAGACCCAGAGGCAAAGGAGCAGGTTAGTAATATTTATTTAGAATCCCAAATAAAAACAGAACATAAACAGACTGCCAGGCGTTGAAACACGGCATGCTGCAGCTAGAGAACAGAAAGGGTTGCAACAGTTCGTTCCCTGACGGAAGCCCAGTACTGAAATGGCTCGGTAGTCGATCTGGAGTGTCTCAGGAAGAAGATGGAGAACACCCTGGCTGGTGGATGGAAGAGACCAGGCCTGACGACAGAAGTCTCAGACAGACGGATCACAAGTTCAGGTACAGGAACTGGTACTGGGACTGGGACTCAAAACTGATAACACACACAAGCAATGTTATAATGGTAGCAGAGAGATACTGTAGTAGCACGCCAAACAAACAGTAGAAACAATTACCTGACACAGTCACAAACAGACAGCAGGGGGAAATAACCAGAGCAATCAATACAGACACAGAACAGGTGCGGAGCGAAAGCACAAACACACGCAGAAATGACGAACAGCTGAAATGAATCAGCAAAGATGAACAGAGAAGGAAAAAGAACAGAAAACAAAGAAACAATCAAACCTAGCTCATGACAGTACCCCTCCCCCAAGGAGCGCCCACTGGCGCTCACGAGGAAGAGGACTGGCGAGAGCGAAGGAAATCATCAATAAGCAAGCGGTCCAGGACGTCCCGGGCTGGAATCTAGCTCGTCTCCTTGGGACCGTAACCCTCCCAATCAACCAGATACTGGTAGCTGCGCCCCCGGCGGCGCACGTCCAGCGGCGCACGTCCAGCAGATTCCTAACCCTCTAGACAGGGGAACCCTCGACCAGAACCGGACAATGGTTGGGTTGGGCAGGAGTGCAAACAACGGGCCACAAGTTGGGAGGCAATTTGAGTTTGACGGCCACAGGACTGATCACTTTGATAATAGAAAAGGGACAGATGAAGCATGGAGCCAATTTGAGCAATTCATTTTGCAGGGGCAAATACCGAGTGGACAACCACACTTTTTGACCGCAAATGTATCTGGGAGCTTTGATGCGACTGCGATTGGCAGTACGACGAGTGCGCTCTCTGTTGCAACATAAAGCGGATCTTACTGTCCTCCAGGTGCGTTGGCAATGGCGGATAAATGCTTGGACCGAAGGAACAGAGGCTTCAGTCTCCTGGGAGGGAAACAGAGGC
Source organism: Megalobrama amblycephala (assembly GCF_018812025.1). Taxonomy (NCBI): domain Eukaryota; kingdom Metazoa; phylum Chordata; class Actinopteri; order Cypriniformes; family Xenocyprididae; genus Megalobrama; species Megalobrama amblycephala. Next base: position 7,767,773 of record NC_063045.1, on the reverse strand, counting down.
GGCTGATAGCCGAGAGACAACTTAAATGGTGATAACCCGGTGGCAGAGGAGGGGAGAGAATTATGTGTGTATTCGACCCATAGCAACTGCTCGCTCCAGGATGAAGGGTTGCAAAAGGACAAAGTACGGAGCATACAACCCAAAATTTGGTTAGTACGTTCTGCCTGCCCATTTGTCTGTGGATGGAATCCTGACGACAAGCTGGCAGAAGCACCAATTTGCAGGCAGAATTTCCTCCAGAATTGAGATGCAAATTGAGGGCCTCTGTCTGAGACGATGTCTGAGGGAAGGCCGTGCAGATGAAAAACGTGCTCGATGACAATTTTCTGGAGAGAAAAAAACGTGATCGATGTCTCCTTAGCAGAGGGGAGTTTACAGAGCGGAACGAAGTGGGCGGCTTTAGAAAAACGGTCTACAATAGTAAGGATGACCATGTTATTGGCAGAAGCTGGAAGACCGGTCATGAAGTCCATGGCGATATGAGACCATGGACAAGACAGAATCGGTAGGGGTCTAAGGAGCCCCGCAGAATGAGAATTACTTGATTTAGTTTGTACACAAAAAGCCACCAAAAACATTGACTGACAGCCGCGAGAGTACCTCTAACCCCAGGATGAATGACCAATTTAGAAGAATGTCCCCAGCGGAGGACCGCGGGACGCATCGACTGAGGAACGAACAACTGACCCGGAGGACATTGACGAGGAATAGGAACATTGGTTAACGCTGCCTTGACCGGTCTCTCGACATCCCAAGTCACGCCTCCCACCACACAACTCTCTGGCAAGATAGGCTCTGTGGAGGATGTGCTCTTCAAGGTACCGGACTGACGAGAGAGAGCGTCAGGCTTAATGTTCTTTGAACCGGGCCGGTACGAAATCATAAAATCAAAGCGGCCAAAAAAAAAGTGCCCAACGAGCCTGACGGACATTTAGTCGCTTAGCAGTCCAAATGTACTCGAGGTTCCTATGGTCCGTCCATACAATGAACGGAACAGAGGAACCCTTAATCCTCTACCGCATAGTGTTGCCATATGGCAACATACACTTTGTGTTCATTTCCTTGCCACTGTCTCTTTAAGAGAACATTCTCGTTTTTTTTGTTGGTAAGAGAAGACCTTAGTTTAGCCAATGATGTGCTTTGGTTAAGTCACATGACATTTTTTTCTGTGGCGCAATTTTCTGACAGACTGCCATCTCTTGTCGGTAGTTGCTGAAAGCAAATTAAAACATCAGTAACAAACAAGGACCCGCCCATATCACATTCACAAAAAAATTGTTAATATCATCTCAGGTAAGTTATGATAACATATTCACCACTCAAAAAAGTTTTATTGAAATTAGTTTTTGGTAAATCGATAAAATGTCTGTGTTGCCATATGTGCAATAATGGAATGATGTTATTATAATAGGTTAGATAGCTAGCAAAGTCCAGCTGCAGTCTGTTAAGCTATAACAATAACAACATTAATGCTAGTGATATAATGTTGTTTGGTCTCTGCCGAGCCAGCCGCTCCAACCTGTCCCAAGCCTGCTCCAGTTTGCCACGAGCCCACTCCAGCCCACAAACCCACTCCTTTCCTTAGACTCCTGAAGACTCTCCTAAATCTCCCCAAGTATTTTTTTGGGGGGGCCAAGTACCAGTTCCTGCACCTGTGGGTGGGGAATTCCTGGGTGGGGTTTCAGGGTTGCCAGAGCCTGCTGCAGCCCCTGAACCACCATGGCCTGCTGCAACTCCTGACCCACCATGGCCTGCTGCAACTCCTGACCCACCATGGCCTGCTGCAGCCCCTGACCCACCATGGCCTGCTGCAGCCCCTGACCCACCATGGCCTGATGCAGCCCCTGACCCACCATGGCCTGATGCAGCCCCTGACCCACCATGGCCTGCTGCAGCCCCTGACCCACCATGGCCTGCTGCAGCCCTGACCCACCATGGCCTGATGCAGCCCCTGACCCACCATGGCCTGCTGCAGCTCCTGACCCACCATGGCCTGCTGCAGCCCCTGACCCACCATGGCCTGCTGCAGCTCCTGACCCACCATGGCCTGATGCAGCCCCTGACCCACCATGGCCTGATGCAGCCCCTGACCCACCATGGCCTGCTGCAGCCCCTGACCCACCATGGCCTGCTGCAGCTCCTGACCCACCATGGCCTGCTGCAGCTCCTGACCCACCATGGCCTGCTGCAGCCCCTGACCCACCATGGCCTGCTGCAGCCCCTGACCCACCATGGCCTGCTGCAGCTCCTGACCCACTATGGCCTGCTGCAGCCCCTGACCCACTATGGCCTGCTGCAGCCCCTGACCCACTATGGCCTGCTGCAGCTCCTGACCCACTATGGCCTGCTGCAGCCCCTGACCCGCCATGGCCGCCCACGGACTCTGACCCTCCGTGGCCGCCCACGGCCTCTGACCCTCCATGGCCGCCCACGGCCCCTGACCCGCCATGGCCTGCCGAGACCCCTGACCCGCCATGGCCTGCCGAGACCCCTGACCCGCCATGGCCTGCCGAGACCCCTGACCCACCATGGCTCATGGATCCGCCCTGGAGACCTCCGGTCCTGTCCGCTCCTCTCCCTGCACCTGCATGAGGTCTCCAGGGTGCCCACCCCCCCTCCTGGTTGCTCTATCTACGGCGCGAGGACGCGCCTACCGGGAGGGGGAGGTAATGTCACAGATCCCTTGTTCCCCCGAACTCCATTTCCCATAATCCTCTTGTTTCCACACCTGCACTCACTTCCCTCGTCATCTCCCCATCTTCACGGATCACCTGCACCTGGACTCTCTCATCAGCACTCCCTTTATATTGCTCTCACTCCCTTCACTCCTTGTCCGGTCTTAGATGTTACTTAATACGTTACTATATGTTTCTATGTGTTCCTTGACATTGCATTGTATGTGTTTGGATATAGATTCTTGCTTTCATTCAGTAAAGACACTTGTTTGTGGATCTCCGAGTACTGCCTCATCTATACACCAGCACATTTGTAACAACACGTCCCTGAACCTTGGTTAAAATCACGATTTTCTCACAATTTACAAATAGTTGGAAACATTTGGAATATTGTAAGTACTCAAGTGAACAAAATATATAACACTGGACTAGTGGATTTTGGATATTTTACTGCAAAAATTTTACATAAACTGTAAAAATATTTGCGCGTATTAAATTCTTGGATCTTGAGAAAATCAGTAGAAATAACATTAACTAAACAAAATATAAAGTGAATTGTCCTTAAAGAAATGTGTATTTTTATTCACATAGGTCATTACATGTCAACCCAAACAGAGATCCTCAAATCTCTGGCAGTGAAACATATATGGGCTTGCAAATTAATATTTTAAAAGTTAAGTCTATTAGGAATGAGAAAATAGAAGGATATTAAGATATATTTAATACTTTTAGAGTTACAGGCACATATTCAGGCAAAAAAAAATAAATAAATAAAAAATAAATGTAAATTGGCTCCAAATCTCAATTGAAAATTGTGAATTTGACCCCCTCAACAAAATATTGGTTTATTCATTAAATATACATCCATGAAATGCAATATTTTGTCTTTCATCACTATCTGTGTTTGCTTTTCTTCCGAAAAATGCATTACACATTCATGTATGATCTACACATTTTAATGCTTTACTACACGAGAATATACATTACAGCATATATTTTCACTAAACACTTTTTTAGTATGTAAAATATTTTATAGTGATCATATGACAAAACTGAGAAACTGTCTTGAACAAAACTTAATATAAAATGAATTGCATATCAATGGACAAATTAGTTATTTATTCAGTTGTATTTAATGCAGGTGCTGTTTTTTTGTTTGTTTGTTTGTTTGTTTTTTTGTTTTTTTTTAATAGCAAGCTTTTAATGTCACATTAATAATGTGATTTGAATGCATATAAACCACATTTAAACATTAATTTCACTTACCCAGGACAGTTATATTGAAAGATTTTTCACTTTGTTGTGGATTCCTGATCTGTAGTTTATAATCTCCAGCATGTTCAGTTGTGGTGTTTGTGATGATCAGAGATCCAGTCTGATGATCCACCTTCAGTCTGTCTCTGAATCTCTCAGTACCTTCATTACACTGAACATCTGTACAGATCTTCTGAGCAGTTATGTGAGCAATGAGAGTGTCATTAAAATACCATCTAATTATGTCCCATTGGCCTGTTGTAACATTAGTGTTTAGAGTGACTGAAAATCCCTCTTTCACAGACACCGACTCGTCTTCACCAAACACATCTGAAGAAATGAACAGATATTTATAAATCACTTCTTGAAGAGTAGAACAAAAATACAATAGGAAAGTGCTGTGAAAAGTTTTTTTTTTGATGTTTAGAGCAAAATGTCTGGACAGCAGAAGAACATCATTGACTTACACATACACTCATCAGACAAACCTACAAGAGTACTATGGCATCATGGATTTCTTGTGTAACTTAATACAAACCATACAACACATATTCGTACATTCCATATCTACTACTACATTATACAACCAACTACTGATCATTGCATATTTTCACCATTGGACCCCTGATGAATAACCTACTATTCCTTCAAATGCCTGCATTGAGCCTGTTCTCCAGCAGGTATGTGTCTTATGACTTAGTCGTTGGTTTTAATTGCTGACAGGAAGATGAATTGTAAAAAAAAATATATATATATACATATATAAAATAAGCATCTTACCACACACAATTGTGAACACAATCAAGGCTTCAATACGGCTGAGGCTAAATAGAAGATTGAACTGATGTGGCACCATTTCAATCAACAGAGTTCATTATGTGTTTGTTTCGGGAGTTCTAGACAACTTGCCAAAGCTAACTTCCCAGAAAGGTTTTGCTCTGGCTGGTAAACACCTTCAAACTACCATTGGTCTGTGGCAATGTCGTACTATGTAGGTGTGTGCTGAGAATATGGCAAGCCGTTTTTGCATTTAATGCTTTTGTCTGTAGGCCTATTAGTCGTAATACAGTTTTGACTATTCAAAATTCTAATTCCAGTTATCTATTCTGCAATTTTACTCTTCTTAATTGGAATTCAGATCCACAACATGATTATAGTCATAATATGTTTCTAAGATATCTACAATGTTATTTTGACTAGTCATATTCTTCCATTGGAAAATATTTTCTAATATCGACAAATGAGTTATTAAACATATCTATATTATACTATACTATACTATACTATATAGACAATGTTACAGACAGACAATGGAATACAGTGATGTTTATTGGACAGACAGCAGGTACAGGTACAGTGATGCAGGTGAGTGAATAGCAGATATAAACTTTGAAGTATGATAATGGGAAGGTTGATACTGTCCTTTGTGTAGCAGGAATGAAGACCGTGGATAGTAGCAAACTGTAGAGTGGAACGGAGAAGACACACACACTGAGATGGGATCACAGGAGGAAACAGGGAACACGCTGGAGTGGAGACGGAGAGTATCGAGGGAGTCCTTGAGGTAAGCATAAAAAGAGTCCTAATGCAAACGAGACCGGACGATGACTAAGGTGAGCGTGAGCCTTTTGTATCTGTGGTGATTGGGGTGATGATATGTGACAGGTATGTGTGTTCAGAACTCTGGTGAGGGAGTGCGCTGTGATTGGGTGATGGTGGAGCCTAGAGGGTCTGTGACAGGCATAATTCGGTAACACTTTAGATTACAGCCCAGAAAGTACTGTGTAATTACAACAAATTTACAGTGTAACTTTCAATAATTATAGTTTACCTGTAAAGTAAGTACGTGTAAGTATAGGGGAACAATATATAAAGTTTTGGGAATAAAGGGGTAACAACCAGGAAAATATCAAATTATTTATACTGTAAGTATAAGCGTGCTGAGAAACGCTTTTGTTTGTTTTTTTTGTTTTATATATATTAATGGTCACAACAAAATACACAGAATAACAGATAATGATAATGAGAAACAAACAAGACAGAATAACAGAGAAGGCAGTTCTCGCGCGAGTTTCACATGAATCTCCCGCGAGAACGTCATGAAAGCTTCACGTTGCTCATTACAATGTGCTTCGTCGAACACAAAGTCGACTCTCATGCAGATGCTGGTGACAGTTGGTCAGAAACAAAAAAGAGAAAATTTGAATGAGAACATTTCTGGGTGTACTGTATTTTCTTTTAAGCCGGGGACACACCTAACGATTGTGAGGCCGATTATGAATGTAAATTGATACTTATGACTGATCGCGCTCAAACTCGTCCAGTCAGAGCCAGTTGCGTTCAGTGGGCGATTACAGTCGGTGTTCAAATTCCATGTGTAAGTATATAAATCAGCTCCAGTCGCAGGAAACAATCGCTGTATGTTGAGCACAGTCTTAGAATGTTTTAGCTAATCATTAAATGTGTGCCTAGCTTTAATGGGATTCCTTCTTAAGATTCATCAGTTGACAAACAAGAGGAGGAGGAAGCCAAGCGAGAAAAAACAACAACCAAAAAACGAATGACCAAAAGATACAATGACCCTTCCTGTCAGGACTTTAGAATTTGAAATTTTGATTTAAAAAAATGAATAAATGAATATTAAGTGTTGTAGACCTGTTTTTAAGGAAGTTGTTTTTCAAATAAAGGTTTTGGAGTGAGTGATATCTGTCACAGTTTGAGTTGTGTTTTATTCTGTTTAGTTCATGTTTAGAGTATGTTTTTCTTAGGTCACATGTTCTTTGTTCTCAGTTTCCCGCCACTTGATTGTATCCATGGTTTCTGATTTGATTAATGTTTTAGTTCAGCTGTGTTTAGTTAATTAGTCCTTTATTCCTCTGTTCTCCCCCTGTTGGTTGCTATGGTCACTGATTGAGTTAGTTTTGTTCAGGTCTGTCTAGTTCGAGTTCCTTTGTTTGTTTCAATGTATTTAAGCCCTGTGTTTCAGTTTGTTCTTGGTCAGGGGGGTATTCCAGAAAGCAGGTTATGTGATATACTTGGGTATGTTTAAGAGTAAGTAAGTGGATAAAAACGGAGGTAACTTTTAGGGTATGTAAGTAACCATAGCAACAGGTTATGTTAAAGGGTTAGTTAGTTTAAGAGGAATTCAGATGCATGTTATATTATCAATATGGTTATATTAATGTATCTAAATTTGTTATATAGTTACAGTTATATACACAATGTTATATTATACAATATATAAATGTTTATTCAAGTCATATATGAATTTATTTTATTGCATTTTTATCCTTTATAACAGGACATTTTCTATGCTATAATTTCTATAATAAAATACATATCATATATGTGATATCTTATTAAATAATTAGCATCAAACAAACAATATTAAGAATAAAAAATGATTGCATAACCACCCAATAGGTGGTGATGTGCACCAAGTAGGTTATGTAAATCGCCATTAAACAAAAGAAGAAGAATGAAGTAGAATGGCGCGCTTTTTCTTAGCGTCTGTTTCCATGGTGAATCATCGATTCGTCGCTCTGTTTGAGAATGTCTTGTGTGTTAACTGGGAACATACTCTGGGTTGGCTGAACTTACTCCCGGACACATTTTTGGAACCAGCATACCTCGAGTAAGCAAGGTTTGGGTTAATCAACCGAGAGTTCAGGGTATATGTGACAGTAAGTTAACCCTGCTTTCTGGAATACACCCCAGTTCTCTGTTGCATTTACCCAGTTGTTCTGTTTGGTTTTCCCTATTCAAGAGTGTTGAAACAAGAGTGTAACAAGCTCCACTTTAATTTACGGCCTGTAATGTCATACTTACCCTGTATCTACATGAAACAAAAGCATATTTCCCCATGTATTAAAAAAGATTGCAATAGTTCTTTGTACTTGCCTTGAATCAACTTAATCAGTGCACTTTCTCACTAAATTGCTCCCAAATGTAAGATTGTTGTCTATCATAATAGTATAAGTACCCCTTAGTTCTAAAATATTTACAGTATAAATAATTTGATATTTTCCTGGTTGTTACTCTTTTATTCCCAAGACTTTACATATTGATCCCCTATACTTACATATACTTACTTTATAGGTACACTATCATTACAGAAAGTTACGCTGTAAATTCATTGTTATTATTCAGTAGTTTCCGGGCTGTAATCTAAAGCGTTACCTGTAATTCTAATTAGAGATCTTTTCAAATGACAATTTTTCTAGTAATAATTAAAATTAAAGAGATCTCTAACTGAATTAGTACCACAGCACAGAAACAGCTTTGATTAGGATTTTAAATGATCTGCAAGTTATTTGGGACTTGCAGAAAACTTGGCAATCTTTGTTCTTTTAGATCTGAGTGCTGCTTTTGACACCATTGATCATGAGATTCTACTCGACTGACTTCAGACCTGGGTCGGTCTATCAGGTTGTCATGTCATGTCATGTCTTGTTTTGGTTTTGTTTCCTGTTCAAGGTTTATGGGTTGTTTTCATTGTTATGCTTTGGTTGTTTTGCCATGTGTTTTTGTATCATGTGATTCCAGTGCCCTCTTGTGTTCATGTCATGTGCTCCCCTGTCTCATGTGTCATGTTCTGATTGGTTGTCATTGTCATGTGATTTCAGTTCTGTCTTGCCATTGGTCCTCTGTCTTCATTGTTCAGAGGTGTTCCTTGTTTTGTCATTAGTCTCCATGTATAATTCTGCCCTGCCCTCATGTTCCGTTGTAATCTTATCTAGCTTTGTTTTATGTAACCCGCTATTGGTGAGTGGACTGCGTATAGAGAGCATAAAATGATGGATGTCCCAAAACATTCTACAGCTAAAGATAAGACAGAGGTACTTGTTATCTGTAAAGACACAGTAATGATCTGTAATCTCTCTATCAATAAAAGCAAGTAATCAGGCCAATAACTTAGGAATCATGTTTGACAGTGGCCCCAGTTTTAACCCTTTCAAGTGTGAAAATATTCTAACTGATGCCCTATAGTGAGTTTTTTAAGGCAACCGTTATTGTAGAACATTTACCCTTATTGTTTCCATGGCAATGCACCATGCTTGTCACGTAACACACTGAAGCCACAATAACACTGTATGTAAGATGCATCACTATTATTTTTTTCCTTTTTAATTTAAAAATATTCACAAACTTACTTACCATGTCATCAACTGTCTGATATTCTGATTCTCAAATATGTGTAAGTGAGAGTGTTTTGTTGTTTAAAAACCTTTATAAATGATCTTTATCTTGATCTATAATGCGAGATGGGCGCCGCCATCTTGGTTTGTTCCACAGTTCACCTCAGTCGGATTTACAGCACATGAATTCATCGGTTTCTCCAGAAATACATCCATGTAAGTGGCTGGTAAACTGGAAGAATGATAGAGTAAACTTTATAGTTACTTAGGCCCATTATGTTTGTCTGATATGAATAAACATATTATATTTGAATTGATTATTATTGCTGCTTCCACTGATGTCTGACATCAGTGTGTATTTTATAAACTCTAAGGCCCAGTTTCACAGACAGGGCTTAGCCTAAGCCAGTATTAAGCATTAGTTCAATTAGGATATTTAAGTAGCTTTTATAAACATTCATGTTCACTGACATATTTTCAGATCTGTAAGTACAAGTTACTTTCAGCTACAACAGCTCAAACATGCATTTTAGTCTAGGACTATCTTAAGGGTGTGTTCACACTTGTCATGTTTGGTTGGATTAAAACGAACCCTGGTGCGATTGCTCTGTTAGTGCGGTTCATTTGAACATATGTGAACGCTGCCATCCGAACCCTGGTGCGCACCAAACAAGCGGACCGAGACCACTGAAAAGATGGGTCTCGGTCCGCTTCCAAACGAACTCTGGTGCGGTTCGAATGATATATGAACGCAATACGGACCAAAGACATGTAAACGAACCAAAAACAGGAAGATGAGACCCTAAAAAGACAGAATCCTCACACATGTCGGTTTTTCTTGTCATAGTCACGAGTTTGCCCATGACAGGCATCAGACGCGCGTCTCCACACAGCAGATCATTTGTGTGTGTGACGGATGGATTCCCGTTGCTGTTTTTACACCTTTAAGCATTTTATAAGCTCTTCACGAGTTCCCAGCTGGCCAAAATACCATCCATGCAGGCTACGCACACACAACAAGCGCATTTACCTCAGCACACAGCATTGTTTTGGATGTTCGATAAGTTCCATCTAAAAAAAAACAATATGTCATAAAATCTGACCAATCAGGTTGTGAATGTATCCCTATGCTTTCAGGTTCGGTATCTTTTGGTTCGGTGATAAAATTGCCAATCTGAACGCTAATCGGACCAGGACTAAATGTTTTTTTTTTTTATTATTCTTTGGTCCAGACCAAATGAATCAAACAAACCGAACTACAAGTGTGAACACTCCCTAAGTCTTGTCTTTGAAACTGGGGGTAAATGTATTGTTTTACTGGTGCTTTTATGTGTATTTAAATGTCTGAAACCTTTAAAAAAAACATTATGTGTCTGAAAGGTCTGTGTATCTTTTGGTCATTCATTTTTTCATTTAATATAGAAATCGGAGAATGAAAAAACAGCACCTTTTTCGTTTTTTTTTTTTTTTTTTTTCAAAACAAGAATTCGCTTTGATTTTTTTGTTTTTCGTTCAGGCGTAGAAAATAAATAAACAGCTTGAATATTTGATCTCTACATGTGGGCGGGAATGAAACACCCCTTTCTGCTGATTGGTCAACCAAACATTAAACTGTACCATCATCAGTTCTTTCACAGTTCCACGCAGCAGAATAATAGTCCGCCGCTGCTATGGATACTTAACGTGTTTTTTGCAACTATATTTAATCTCTTTCTCATCAAACAGCCAGACTAATGAATGGCTTGACACATACTGTACCGAGGCAGAGCCTAGACAAGGCTTTCTTCATAAATTCAGCAACCTACGCGTGTTTATCTCAGAAATATTATTATTATACCAGTTTATCTAGTATAAGTAATAATTTATAATTTTATAATTTACTTATACTATATCTAGAATAATTAATAATTTACTTTGCACCTGCACTCAGATTAGACTGACGTAAATTTTCACCACTTCTGACGCGTGTGCAAAGTTTCATGAGTTTGAGCATGTTTAGGCCCTCAAAATATGTGATTCATTTCGGAGAAGAAGAGTAATTGACAGAGCAATTACAATAGGGTCCTAAATATGAAAATAAAAATGTTACTGGGGCATGTGTAAAAATTACATAAGCAATGCATAGAAGACTTAAGAAGGTTTTGCTATTTTATATCATAAAGTAGGATAATCTGTCTATCTAGATTTTAGTTAAGACGAGTCAAAGACTAAATTATGAATAGTACTGACAAGGCCATTAAATGCTAAAACAGCTTGCCATACACTTCTCATAAGTGTTGTTGTCATAGTAACTTTAAAAAACATGAAACAACAGAGCTTATTCAGAGCAGTGGCATGACAGGTATGAAAAGACTGTGATGCACAGGCTTAACTTGGAAAAAATTGTATCATATTTCACTCAGAATTTTCCACAGCTCATTCAACCCTTCTTGTAAACATAAAAAATGTCCCTTGTTACTCACGTAACCTTAGTTTCCTGACAGGAGGGAATGAGACATTACATATGGGGAATGATTGTTGAGGTTCATATGCTTAATCTTGATGTTTGTGTGAGTTTACAAGATCCTGCCCAAATAATTTCTGCATAATGACTTAAAAATGTTCAAAATATTACAGCAGGACAAAACTTCATGCAGTGGTATTCTCAGAAGTGGAAAGTCCAGGGGTCAGAAAGTAAAAGACCTGACATATTTTTATTCCACACACTGAAGCAGTGTTAAAGTTAAAGTGAGATAATTAAGTGATTGAGCATTATTGAACCTGATGATAATTTATCTGAATTACATTTACATTATTGATTACAGCAGCACTGTGATTGACTCAGACATCAAGAATCAGCCCGTGAATCTCAACAGTGGTGACCATCATAAAGCATGTTGCAGTGCATTCTGGGAGCCACCAATCAAAATTCACCCATGGCTCCCATCATGCATTGCTGCATGAATACTTTTTAAGCTGAATTGTCTTAGTAATTTCCTTTATTCTCACTATTTAGGGAATTACTACATAGGAAATTTTAACCCTTTGAGCGGTACGGTCCCACATATGGGATTTTTATTTCTGTGGCCCTGGGCGTACAGCCCCACATATGGGATTTCAGGTCAAATAACTAAATCAAACCCTGATCTCTGTGATGGTGACTTAAAATTGTAATTTTCTCTTTTGGTGATTCTGTGTCTTCAATAATGATCAATCATCACTCAATTAATTTCTCATTAACTTTAACACTGCTTCAGTGGGTGGAATAAAAATATGGCAGGACTTTTACTTACTGACCCCTAGACTTTCCAACTCTGTATTTTTGTCACATGTCTACAGAAGATTTAACAGAGGTTTAGATGTTGATGTCTTATTGAAAATATTTAATTTGAGGTCACCATCATGGATATCAGTGCTTGCTTTAGTTGAGCTCTTGACACTTGACTTTGTTGAGTTGCTTCTTTCTCAGCAACTGCAGGTTTCATTATACCTTATAAAAATGTTTCTCTAACATCAAGAAAACTGGACGTTTTTAACGTTCCCAGAACTAACACTGAATATTTGGAGAATGTTCTTATAACAAAATTCTGTTAGCTGGCCAGACGTTCCTGCAGAAATGTAAAAACAGCAGAGATATCATAGCTTATCGGGTGTTTATGTCTACTAGCACTAGCACCAGTTTGCAAACACTCTCCAATTCAAACCATACAGACACCTTGTCGAAGGAGCTCTAGCTTCTGTTGTGTGCAATAAATGCTATGAAATGGTTAATTGGTTTGCTTCATACTGACTTGCCATACATGCAGATCCCATAATTCCATCCTGGGGTTAGGGTTAGGTCTAGGGATAGCTCCGCCACGGGAGGGTCAAAGACAGATTAACCAACTCCGGAAACCACAGCTGGTTGGACAATTTCAGCGCTACCAGAAGCAGAGCATCTCTTTCCTCTCTGTTTGTTTGCAGCACTAACGACATTATTTTGACTGGGGGGAATGCATATTTCTGAAACTGGGCCAGCGCATCCCCTTTCAGGGGAGCAGTTGTCAGTGAGAAGTATAGCAGACAGTGGGCGTTCTCTTGATGCAAAAAGGTCAATCTCCACTTCGCCAAAGAGACTCCAAATCAACTTTACTGTTTGAGGGTGTAATCTCCACTCTCCGTAAACAATGCCCTTCTTGGCGATTGATGTACGCCATTACCACCGTGTTGTCCGATCATGTTAGAACACTGCAGTCTTTCACAAACAGAAGGAAATTCTGCAGCGTCAAATGAACAGCTTTCACCTCCAAACAATTTATAGCATTTCACACGATGAACACTGGTCTGCTGTCGCAGGGGGCTCCCCAGCTTAACAGTGATGTGGTCCGGGTCACCACTCTTTGTCTGGCCACCCTGCCCATCGCAGCCTGTTTGTACATAGCTGTGCTGAATCAGGGCATCAGAGTCTCGAGAAAAGATTGTGTTATGACAAGGTGCTTAGTCCCCGCTCTCCATGCTTGCAATGGGACGTGTCCTGTAACCATAGTTGCAACGGCCTCGTATGCAGCAAGCCCAGCCGGCAAGCGAAGGTTGCAGCTTCCATTAGACCAAGCATTCTTTGAAACATTTTCAGAGGAACCGCCTTGCACAAACGAGGCCAGTGTATTGTGAATGGACTGGATTCTCTGCTCTGATAAGTATGCGATCATCGTACATGAGTCCAAAAGCATATCCAGAAAAGTAATCGACTGGCAGGACTAAAGCATGCTCTTTTGCATGTTCACAGACAAACATAGACATGCTAAATGGGCAAGGAGATGGTGTTTGTGTTCCTCGAGCACATTCCTCGAATGAGCGATGATCAGCCAGTCGTCAAGGATGTTCAGCACACGCATTCCACCTAGTCTCTGGGGCAAACCACTGCATTCATACACGTTGTCAACATACAGGGGGCTAAAGCCACCCCAAATGGTAACATTTGAATTGGTATGCAACACTGTCGAATGCTCTTTGTTATTTGCTGGCCATCCCTGCTGACGAGGGGCCGGCTTTGCTCAGAAGTGGGATTTCTTGAACTGCCTCTGAGGAAGCTGCAGCTCAGGATTGCGGTGCACTCTTGCGGGTGGGGCCCAATCAGAATATCCAGCCAATTGCTGAGCTGTAGGCGATCTGGACCTCAACCTGTCAGCGTCGCCATGGTTTCCAGCTCCGCCCTGGCTCCCTGAGCTCCCGGCACTGCCATGGAGGCTTCCTGTCCTACCAGATACTCTTCCAGTCAGCCTTCAGGGCGTCCACCCTCCCACCCCTGAGGGGTTGATTTGCTCTGTTCCATTCCCTCCTCCTGAGCCCCTGCCCTACCCACTCTGTTGGACTATCCTTATATGGCGCAAGGACATGCCTTTTCAGGAGGGGGCGTATTGTCATGTTTAGAGTTAGTTTTTCAACTGTTGTCATGTTTTTTCTTAGTTTCTTAGCCAGTTTTCTAGTTTGTTAATTGTTTCAGTTCTCCTTGTGTACCTGGTTCCTTGTTCCTAGTGTTCCATTAAATATTATTGAAGCTGTCTCTCTTTCATCATGCTTTGAATGCTACAACACCCCCTCGTGACTCGTGACTGCAGAGCAGTCAGATGCAAAATTCATATTCCAATGTGCACTGGCTCATTTGATTGCACTTGAAGTTGATTTCTCTCTCTAACAAGATTCCCAATTTGTCGGTTCACTTGACGTGACATCTCTGTACTCTTCTTCATGGAACGAGGGTTACATACTTAACCATCTGTCTGTCTGTTTGTCTGTCTGTCTTGCTTTCTTTCTGTCTGTCTGTCTGTTTGTCTGTCTACCTTTACAGTAAAACTACAAAACTAAAACTATTTCAAACAGAAAACCTTCAAACTTAAAGCTGTTAAAACTACTTCAAACTTTCTAAACTAGGCTTTCTCAAACCAACAACAAAGTTAGTCTTGTCAAACTTTACCATCTAATTATTAGTACTCTTTTTTTAATATTCCACTTTATTAAAAAAAAGAAAAAAAATATAACCAGGAACAGGAACAACCAATGTGCATTTTTTCCCTTTACCCTGGAGGTTCCCCTTACAGGAGGTGCTCTGATGTTAATGTTGTTCTCCTTCTGTGTCAAACAGTTTCTCATCATGCTTTAATGTCTTTAGATTAAACTGTAAATGGTAAGTTTTCTGTTTTGTAGGTTCAGTGAACTGGTTGAGAGATAATTCGCTATCTGCACTTTATTTCAAGCAATTCTGTCTAAACAGGACATCAGACAATGCAGTTCATAAAACCAGGACAGGAAGAAGCCCTTTACTCACAAACTAAACCAGATCAAACCAATAGCCACAAGATGTTTGTCCATCCAGCAGATCAAACCATATTTCTGAAGAAAACCGACCACGGCAGGTTTCAGTTTAAATCTTGATATAGTCACACCTCAGTAAAACTGGTCATGTAAGATGGCAGACAGTTTTAACTTTTTTGTTTTTAGTTTACTTTGCCATACAAAACAACTATGAATGAAATTATTATAGCAATTTAAAAAAAAAAAAAAAAAAAAAAACCATTAAGAAAAGTCAATAAGAGCCAAAAAAAAAAAAAAAAAACCATTTATATAACTATTTATTTATTTAACTATAACTATTCATAACATACTCTCAGAATGTGTGTGTGTGTGTGTGTGTGTGTGTGTGTGTGTGAGTGACTGAGTGTTTGAGAACTAGGAGGGTCTTCAAACTCTATCGGGAGGATTCACACACCAGATTAATTGTGTTGCTGTTTGTTTAAATCATTAAGTTCTTACTAGTTCAGACTTTTCACTGAACATAAATGAAAATGTTTCACATGTTTGTTTTGTTCTGTTTGTGCTGGTGGCATCTGATTGGTAAGTTTAAATTGCATTTTTATGGCTTAATGTCATAATGTCATGGATTCAGGTCTGTGTTTGTGATCTTCCTTTAGGTACACAGGATCCTACAGTCATACAATATAATGGAAATTATTATAATGAATTATCTCATTTTTAAAGATAAAAATATAAGTGATTGGTACACTGCAGAAATGTTTATTTATTTACAATATGTTACATCACATACAAATGGAAAGCTGTAAAAAAAAGAAAAAAAGAAAATTGCACAAATGCAAAAGTCATGGAAATATTGTGAAACACTGGATGTTCTTTGTTCACATTTAAACATTACAAATAACAACTGATTTAATCTTTGTAAACCAGCAAGAGCCTTAATCTGTGACAAAACATGTTCTCCAGGCGTGATTGGTCAGTCATTATCAGTGATGGAGGGAGATTCTGTCACTCTAAACACTGATGTTACTGAAATACATGAAGACGATGACATGGTGTGGAAATTTGGAGCTAAAAAGTGTATTATAGCAGAAATCGTCAGAGCTGCTGGAATCTTCTCTACATATGATGATGTTCTTGATGGGAGATTCATAGACAGACTGAAGCTGGATCATCAAACTGGATCTCTGACCATCACAAACATCACAACTGAACATGCTGGAGATTATAAAGTAGAGATAAGTGCAGCAAAACTGACATCAAAAACATTCAGTGTGTCTCTCTATGGTGAGTAGAGAGGTTATTTGTAACTAACAATGTAAAATCATTCAACAGATGATAGGCTGTTGCTATTTATTGTTATTATCCATATTTGTTTATTCTCTCATGTTTTTCAGCTCGTCTCCCTGTTCCTGTCATCAGCAGAGAATGTTCCTCATCATCATCATCATCATGTTCATTGGTGTGTTCAGCTGTGAATGTGAGTCATGTGACTCTCTCCTGGTACAAAGGAAACAGTTTATTGTCCAGCATCAGTGTGTCTGATCTCAGCATCAGTCTCTCTCTACCTCTGGAGGTGGAATATCAGGATAAAAACACCTACAGCTGTGTGCTGAACAATCCCATCAGCAACCAGACTCAACATCTGGACATCACTCACCTCTGTCACACATGTGCAGGTACAGCAGTGCTGATATTAGTTGATGTCAGTGCTGATATTAGTGTTCATTGTCTGATCTGATCTCAGTTTGATGTTTTTA
Organism: Megalobrama amblycephala; assembly: GCF_018812025.1. Lineage (NCBI taxonomy): Eukaryota > Metazoa > Chordata > Actinopteri > Cypriniformes > Xenocyprididae > Megalobrama > Megalobrama amblycephala. The sequence continues at coordinate 7,750,679 of NC_063045.1, read as the reverse complement.
TTCCTCAGACTCTGTCCACTGTTGCGGTCCTACAGAAGCTGTGATCCGATTGGTCGTCTCTGCTCTGGTGGGCGTGGCTACTGTCACTCTTCTGGTTTATGACATCAGATCCACAAGATAAGGAGAAAAGAAACTGATATAAATATTGTGACATTTCTAAGAGTTTTAATCTGTAAAGATGCAAATGGAATGATCAAGTTTACACAAGTATATATATATTTGTGATTTTATATGGAAAAAAATAAATCAGTTTGTGATAAGTATAATTTATTATGTAGGACAAAGAGCCTCAGTGGCTTCCCTGGTTGCCACAGCTTCCATTTTTCTATAGAGGGTAGGCACATGTGGGCAGTCGTGGCCTAATGGCTAGAGAGTCGGACTTGTAACCCAAAGGTCATGGGTTCGAGTCTCAGGTCCGGCAGGGATTGTCGGTGAGGGGAGTGAATATCCAGCGCTCTCTCCACCCTCAATACCATGACTGAGGTGAGACCCCTGAGCAAGGCACCGTACCCCCAACTGCTCCCCGGGCGCCGCAGTAATCACGGTGTGTGTGTGCACTTGGATGGGATAAATGCAGAGCACAAATTCCGAGTATGGGTCACCATACTTGGCCACATGTCACCTCTTCACTTCTTCACTTCTTCTTCTTCACATGACGTCACCATCGATTCGCCACGAAAAACACTTCCAAAACAGGAAAGAGCTTTGTGATTGACTGTACAAATAGCTTTGACACAAAATCTGAGGTATATATTTAAAGACTGCCGAAAGCTACAGAAAAAACAGAAACAACTGGACTCCAGCAGAGAAACATGGATTTGCAGTTATCGTTTTGTGTCAAATTATACGGTAAAATCATACCGTATTATATTGTTATATATTGTGTTGACAACTCATCAATTACATATTTACCATCTTATATTCTGCATAATTAGGTGTTTTTAAATAAACACTGACAAAAAAATACACAAGTTTTAGGGCTGGACAATATGACGATATAAATAACATTGATATAAGTGATAACTTGGATTTAAACTTACCGATATTGTAGTTATATAAAATATTCACAGGCAGATTTGCTTTATGTATTTCCCACCGTCGAAATCAGGCATATAAATGTCAGGAAACACGACTCCTGGCTGCATGTCAATATCCATGGATTAGGTTTATTTGACAAGTTGTAAGAAACACTTTTGAGTCCAACCTTTAGTGTAATCGTTTGTTTTACTCGAGTTTTCGCAGTTTCCCCTATTAAATCCAGTCATGCAGCAGGTTCTTCTGCCATTCAGTCCAGCTGAGGGAGCGCGTTCCGGCGGGAAAGTGGCGTCAATGCATACCCTCTATTGATACTTTGTGCCAGCTTCCTAGTAAAGTTTTCTTTTGTTCTCTTTCTTGAATACATGGGATGGACCATTGACTGTAGAAAAAGAGGGACACCTGGAAGACTGATTCGATGCTGGTTCCTTCACGATTTTCCTACGGGGTTTTATAATGGGGTTTTCAAGTTGTGAGTAAAATAAAGCCTGTGGTAAACATAATGACAATATTTTGATGTTTTGTTCTTCAACGCAAACTGCACACACTCACACCGCAAGCGTTCTTATTCATCTTGTTGTCCACAATCTCATTGTGAAATGTGTCAAATATAGTTAAATAGATTATCATTTAGTAGTTAAAATGCTTTATATGAAATTCCTTTACTTTGGGAGACTCAATGGTAGACCAACTTAAGTGTTGTAGATAAAGGGCATACATAAAGATAAAGGGCCTACATAGCAGGTTGAAACATAGCATTGAAGGAGGAGGGGATCAAATTTCAGATGTCTCCACTCCTGTGATTGGTCCTTTTCAAAACATACCGCTTGTTAAAGGGCACCTATTATGCCCCTTTTTACAAGATGTAATATTGGTCTTGGGTGTCCCCAGAATGTATTTGTGAAGTTTCAGCACAAAATACCCCACAGTTAATTTATTATAACCATTTGAAAATGGCATTTTTGGGGCCTGTTTTAAAAAGAGCTATTTTGGTGTGTACCACCTTAAATATAAATGAGCTGCATATCCCCGCCCTGCCTTTGGATGAGGGCGTAACTTGCATACCTATGGCAATAAACAGTCGGTAGAAGCAGAATGGCTGAGAGTGAGAGACCCGCTGTTTTGTATGGCATTCAGCCGTACATGTTTGAACCGGAATCAGACCCAGATGATGAAGAGACTCCGGCAGAAGAAACACAATTGAGAATGGAGCAGGACGTCTCTGAATGGTTATTTGATACATTTATGTACTTATAGAGTTTTAATCGCGTCCCCTTTGCAATTATGGATGTGCAACACACACACACACACACTGTGATAACGTTCGCGCAATTTTTTGAAACTACAAACACAAATACTGTGATAACGTTTGCTAAGTACAAACGAAATTATATTTATGCGAGGGAACGGTTGCGTCATGTTGACATTACTTGTCGTACAGGTGCTTATGTGGCAAATGTGAGAAGATGGCTACAGAACCAGAAAATATATGCTGCAGGGAAATAGAACAGGTATTAATTTATTTACATTTGTAATTGTTGCAAAAAATAATACGTGACATAAAACTGTCTGACGCTATTTGTTGTATCAAAGGTTACAAACGGATGAAACAACTTCAAGTCACTCCATCATGTATGGTAGACCATCCCGGAAAACATACACAGTTTTTAATACAATATCTTTAAAAAATATATATATATACGTGTGGATACACACTATACAAACAAGGTTTAAATTATATACACAGACATTCTACGACGACAACAACAACTTTAGACGCATTTGTTATTGAATTGGCTGACATCGACTGAAATGACTATTTGCTCAAAAAACATTAAATACACTTAACTTACTTCTTCTGGAGGTGACGTTGGATCGTGAACAGTAGGCAACGATCCACACTTGAGGATTAACTTTGAAGCAAGACCTGCTTTGAATTGACCCTCGTTCTCAAAACAGTCAGTCAAAAAATGATTCGCGCGAACATAAACGTATTTTGGAATTTTGAGTGGCGCCTTTCCTTCGTAAATAAAATCCATCCACTGCGTTTTCAGTGGCTCTGATGTCGGAAGTAAGTGAAAACTACTATGTTCATTATTACATCCCACAACAGAACACTAATGTTTCTTAGGAGATATTACCGGAGATATTATACTTTAAGTCATGACCTTAGTATTTTTTTAAATTCAATAATTAATTATGTATAAACAACATGGTAACACCAATACATATTTGCATTACCATATAAAAAACAGGTAATAAACATGAAACATAAGGAATAGTCTGTAGTCATTTCAATGATTGAGGATCAATTTAGAATACTATATATCCATTTCTGACCATTATTTATTCATATCACACATTTAAGCCAATATTTTTAAAAACACCACGGCGTACACTATCCGTCCTCATGGCGTCAGACATCAGTACATGATTGCTAAATGATTTTTAAAAGATGCTGTCTGGCTATCTGAGAATTCATAATAAGTTTTGGGATCATTATTTTTTCGGTAGTATTACAGTACACAATGTGCCAGGGGTGAGGCCAGAAACGTTAAAATGGGTGGGCCTTCACAAACTTCTTCTCCTGTTTATTGGACAGATAAGGAGTATGTTTTGTTTCTTTTATTTGATTCATAGGGAAGTTTGTTTATTGTTATGGCATTAGCTCACCCCTGAAGATTTTTCTTCCAAACTTTTTATTTTATTTTTTATACAAATTGTTTTTTTACAAAACAAGAATACCGCTATGAAAACAAACAAGAGAACAAGAATAGAAAAATGGGTAATTTTGTCATTTATGTTACACCCTGACCTAGACCAGGGACCGTAACAGTCTGCTTTCACTTTAAAACCTAATGCATGGATCTATTATATTGACACACACCTGATATTTTCTTAACTATTTCCTACACTTAACTGTCTCTTAGACATAACTGACTATGTTTACATGGATACTCGTCAATACGGGCAATTTGACAATTTTGTGTAAACTTGCGTATTGTCTGAGAGACGGCTTTCTGAGCGTGCGCATCAAAACAATCTATCACAGTGCACGACTCATGATCTTTTCTTTAGAATTATTTATACATTATTATTCATATTAATCATGAATCTGTTGATTTTTTTTAAATCTCTTTGCCACTTCTATAATTCAAAGTAAAATTAAAACCACAAATCCCTTTACATTAAGGTTTATAAATGTCAATATGAGCTGCTGGGTCACTGGTTTAAATGAACTCAAAATTTTAAGGCAACCAGGCTAGACTAAGTTAACCCAACAAATTATTTTTATAGTGTGATTGTGTCTTTAATCATTCCTGTGCATGAAATACACTTTCATTTAACAATAAAATTTTCAAATGAAAATAACATTTTCTAAAGTATGTCTTCATGTTCTGTTTTCACTGGAGGAAAACAACTGTAGTGTGATGAGGGGTGAACGCAGCGAAAACTTTACAGTGGCCAAAGTTTCAAAACGGACGTATGTATAATGAACCCATAGCTGGAGACGGAGTAGAATCCATTGTGCAGAGGTTTATTGTCAAACAAACTAAGAATGAACAATACAAGACAGCAGGCAAAAGACATAGTCAAAGTCCAGGCAAGGTTCAAAAACAAAGCAAGCAGGCAACAGGCTAAATCCAAAACAGTAGACAAAACAGTAAATCCAAAAACAGTCTAAAGGATCAAGACACATGCAATAGGCAGAGATATTAAACGCTTGGTAAGGCAGAGTTAACATGCATTTGCAAAGTATTCAGAGAAGCACATGGCTTATAAGGCTACAAACAGGAAGTGAGAATGCAAACAGGAAGAACCACTAAAACTCAGGTGATGGTTTCCTCTGCTGGAGGGATGAACTTTATATTTATATTTTCAAATCCGTTAAAGGATTATTAGGCTGCATAAATTAGGTCAGCCGGAACCAGGAACACTTCCTATAACACCAGATGTACTCGTTGCATCAGAAGAAGAATGGCATCTACGCTAATATTAGTCTTTCTGTTTATCCCGAGGTTTACTGTAGTCAACCAGATCCGGGCTGTATCCAGGTGAGACCAAGGACCTGCGCCTTGACATGACCACAACACAGCCCTGAAGTATCAGCAGAGATCGAGTCAACTAGATCATCCATTGTGAAGACATCATCAACACGACAGCCAGTGCCACAGTTCCTCAACAAACCGTCCATACCGGCGTGATGAATACAATCCTCAACTGGATGGAACTGAAATAAATACTTTGATTGCTGCGATCCTATCAGACTTATGATAGCAACCTGATTGTAACAAAGCACTGTTCGCCAGAGGAGAACTGGCCCCCCGACTAAGCCTGGTTTCTCCCAAGGTTTTTTTCTCCATTTTAACACCTATTTGCCACTTGTTTGCCAACTGATGTCAGTTTGTCCTGTTTGAGTTTGGGTTCCTTGCCGCTGTCGCCTTTGGCTTGCTTAGCTGGGGACACTTGACATTTGACTTGACATTTGATATTCAACAGTATTCTTGACATTTATTCAACAGTGCTTCTGATCTGCCTGCATTGACACTATATTGCGGTGCAGCCAAAATTATGTACCAGTTATCAATGTAAAGCTGCTTTGATACAATCTGCATTGTAAAAAGCACTATATAAATAAATTTGACTTGACTGACTTGTGCATGGGCTGAACTGTTACAGTATGATGGAGAATTTCTGTGCCAAAGGACTACTCTCGGTTTTGGTACAGGATTCTGAGAGTTTTTTTCAAGTGAGTCCTGTATAACGTCAAAAGAGAGCAGAATTCCTTGTATATGCACTTCTCCCTGATAAGTGTGCACACACACATCACCCAGAGCAAGAGCAAGAACATGCCCATCAACGCGTTTCGTTCGGGATACGGAAGCCGAGAGATTTTTCAACAATGGCTGTGTCCCAATTCAAGGGCTTGTAAGGACTTAGCCTATTTATTAGCTCAATTTAATTGTTACAGGGAATAAGAATTGAATCAACTGTAAATGATTCACTGTAAATGATTCAGAATTAATATTTAACACTTCATCAATTATTCGTCCAGCGAAAATTGAGGTTAGAGTATTTTACCAATTCTGGATAAAATATTATTCTGCGGCCAACAGTAACAATATTTTATTATGATTATTGTTATTATTGTAATTATTATATTATAAGCAAGAGGTAACTTGATCTTTGAGTTTAAGACAGTAATTTGATACACAGCACAAGAAACTCGTATATGTGAAAATCAAAACAAGATTTATTGACTACTTCTAATGATTACAGGAAACTAAGGCTAAACACACACACACACACACACACACACACACATTCGCGGAGTTGATGAGTTATGAAAAGTCCCAAGTTCAGTGCTAACTTAACTCATAACCTGAGGGAAATCACAAAAGCAGAGCTTTGGCTTGATTCTTTAGGTTTAAAGGAGTTTCACCAGTTTCCAGCAAGAGAGAGAAGTTTGCTTGTACCTGCGTTTGCTGTGACAGCTGAGGTAATCGGGTTGTTCCGTGACTCGTGTACAGCGGAATCCCGTTCTGGATTGGCTGTCTTTCAGGTGACGTCTTCTCGGGAAAGCCCTGTGGGTTGCGCGGAAGCTTTGAAGGATGCTGCTGGCTGGTGTGGTGCCCTGTTCTGAGCGCCTGGCTTGAGCGGCTCTCTTCTTGGGAGACTTTGGTCAGATATTTCACAGAGGGTTGCGGAGTCTGGATGTGACGGCTGTCGAATGATCAGCGGCGCAGCTCGTGGTTGAAATCGGGTGTTCGATGGAAAATCAGCCCCGGTCAATCAGTTATCAATGACCCATGCGACTTTTCCGCCGTGGTCAAAGTAGCGGTGTTTCGGCTACCGGCTTCTGACCGATTTCGAGCGATTTCTGACCGACTTCTGACTTCCAGCTTCTGACATTAGCTTGTTCGGACAGCATAGTTTTAAGGGAGCGATCCTCCAATGAGACGTTGCTACGGAGATTAGACACGCCTCGTCTATTGTCTATTGATCACATCGCGTGATATCTGCAGAACATTCTCCTGTTTTATTAACAACTTTATAAAGTTTCTTAATATTTTCCTGATACTGAATTTCAATGTTTCATTCACACAGAATTACAGAGAATTATAAATTCTGCATTTAGAACTCAAACATGACACACTTCTTACACACATATTACTAGACTGACCTAATTAAAACAATGATTACAATAATGCATTTGAAGAAAACCCACATATTGAATACATTGAATAGACATGTTAGTAATTACATCATGGCATGTATTATTCTGTATATAGTTAATACTTTAAGTAATCGACAATTGTCCCTTTTGAGATTCAAGATTGAGTCCTTAAGCATAGTTTAAACTTTGACCGGAGTCACGAGTGACCGGGTCACGATGGACGGTCAACACAAGGGAGGTATTGATAGGACAGATTCGTCTTTAAATCCGTTGATGGGTATTTTCCTGTTCCGTCCGATAATACAAGAGGGTTTTGTGAGAGAATCAATAGATTTAATGTGATCAAATCCACGTGATGGGTTCTGATTAGTTTATTGCTGATGAGCTAAGAAGTCCTTTAGACAGAGTCCTTTGTTAAAAGAAGTCACGTCCTCACTTCTGTTAAGGCTAGGCGTTTCCTGTCAGGAAATGGATCTTTTGGACCAAATGAAGCTTTGTTCAATCATGTTGTTCATTGATAAAGTCATTGGTAAGTTCTGTCGAGCAATGCCCTACAGGCTGCACCCTTTGAAGGCTGCATACATCATCGGTCTCATTTAAGAAAAATAACTGTTAGATTGCAACGCAAGAAAGAAATTACAGTATTTTACACCTCACAATGAACATCAGTCAATATTATTATTGTTACTTTTCTTAAATATGACATCGTTGATGAAGCATTGATGAAGCCTTCAAATACGATCTCTGAAGGATGCAGCCTCCGAAATGAGACTCCTGTCACCAAAGGAGTGTTTTTTTTGATTGTGAGGGAAAGATGACCTTTTCAGCTTCCCAAAGAACCCAGCATTAAGGGAACAGTGGATGAAGTTGGTTTTTCCGAGGCAGCAACGGAGTTGCATATGTTTGTTTGTTCTCGGGAATTCAATGATGAATACTTTGTCCCAGTTCAGTGCTGGATTTGCAGATGCAGGTGGTGAGTAAAACTGCATCAGATGTCTGTGTTTTGTTGGCAATCGGTGCACAAGTGCATATAATGTAAACAACACAAACACTTTTGTTCCCTTTTTATTTATAATGGATGTCGCAGCATGCGATCTCTACACAAAAGCTGTGCCCGCTCGTGACTCTTTAGCTCCACCCACGGCACTGACAGCAGACATGCCTCCAGGATCTTGTTTTTTTTCCGGAAAGACTCAGTTTAGCGTATCTATCTTTTATAAATATGACAAAAATTAAGCGTCAGCGTTAGTTCAGGCAGGCCTTGTAGTCAAGCTCCGCTATCAGCTGATTCTCAAATTCCAACCCCACCCATATCAGCTGATCCAATTTCTATGGACTCCATTGGCAACTCTAAAATAAGGCGCATTACTTAAGCGCAGCTTCCGTGTCTTTGCCTGCTTGGCTGCTTCCACTGCACGCTGCTTGCAACCCACCTCCTCCCCAGCTCCTCCTTGTGTATAACTTAATCAGTGTCATTCTGTTGTCATTGATGCATGCTCTGTTCTCAATAGGGGGATTTTCTGCTGCTCTCCCAGTTAAAAAATGGGAGGTTGTCCCCAGAAGCTGCTGCTGTTCCCGGTCTTGGCTTTCATGGAGCTCATGAAAGGACGGGGAATTTAGAACAGAGCCATACCGCCAAATTGTAACTTTAGAAAAATATGCAAATAAAAAATTGACTAAATTTTGTCTCTTGTAATTTTTGACTTAAGTGGTCCTGACTGAACTAAAGACTTGAAGATATGAAGGATGCATTGTTGCTCTATATGAACTCAAGATTAACATGAGATTGGCAGAAACTGTGTGTGAAACCCCTCCTATAACTGCCCTAATTAACTAAGGCCTAAACCGGGCCAAAAAGTCACACAGGGTATGAATGACTTAGAGATGGACAATATATCCTAAATTGTATATCACAGTTGAACATTCTCTTTATTCCCAAAACATTGTCCAGTCAGGACTTCTAACCCACTAAGCAAAGTTATGTCCAGAAGATGTTTTTTCAACATCTTTACAACAGTGACAATCAAAACTAAAAAAGCTTCTTGCTGCAATGCATGATGGGTGGCTTCATAGTACAAAACTCATTCTTGAGTTTTCTCAAGCTTTTTAGTTTTGATTGTCACCATTGTTGTGAATCATATCCAAAATCTTGATGTCTGTGTGTGACGACATGATACACACTCAAATATCTTGTGCTTTTTATCCACCTTCGGGATAAATTATTATTTTAATGCTATTGCTGCCAAAACTGCCATTTCACAAAATTAAAATCAGAACAATAGATTCTTTCAAACATTTTGTGATGTTTTTGTTATCAACAAGAAGCTGATAACACCTGATCTGTCTTGGCTCTTTGTATATATATATATATATACACTATTAATCGCATTTCACTGAAGTCTATGCAAGCATATTGATCAATGCATCTGAAATGCAACTGCAAATACTGCAATTTACACTGTGCTTGTGATTAAGTCTGTGGGCGGGACCTTGATGCTGTGGCTCCACCTTTAGGATCACTACTGTGCAAACAACGTTATCGGCAACGACTTATTTTTTGGGATATTTTAGCTTCATTTTGCTACAGTGAAAGAAAGCGGAGATGTGTCCCTACCCATGTTTTTGAGAGAACAAATCATGACTTTCTGTGAAACTGGAAATTAGTGTGATTAAAGTGTGATTTATTTTTCCACATAAAATCACAAATAAATATATTTTTATAAACTTCATAATTCCATTTGCATCTGTACAGATTAAAACTAGTAGATACATCTTGTGGATTTAGAGAGAGGTAGAGAGAGACTGATGCTGAGATGAGACACACTGATGCTGGACAATAAACTGTTTCCTTTGTACCAGGAGAGAGTCACATGACTCACATTCACAGCTGAACACAACAATGAACAATTTGATGATGATGATGATGATGAAGATGAAGAACAGTCTCTGCTAATGACAGGAACAGGAAGATGAGCTGAAAAACATCAGAGAATAAAGATGATATCATGCAGTTTATTCATTGTATTAATGTAAAATAGTAACAAATGATCTCTACTCACCATAGACAGAAACATTGAATGTTATGGCTTGTTCAGTTGTAATGTTTGTGATGGTCAGAGATCCAGTTTGATGATCCAGTTTCAGTCTGTCTCTGAATCTCCCATCAAGAACATCATTAAATGTAGAGAAATTTTGTCTCTCAATGCTGATTTTAGCTATGAGAGAGTTTTCAGATCCAAATTTCCACAGAATGACGTTGTCTTCATGTAATTTAGTAACATCAGAGTGTAGAAGCACAGAATCTCCCTCCGTCACAGATAGCATTTCACCAAAAACACCACAAACAGATTTTACACTTGTTGGTTTACAAAGTCTAAAGTAATTTCCATGACTTTTGTAGTTGTTAACATTTACTGCAATTTTCTTTTTAAAAAGGTACTGCAGAGGATTTCCATTTGCACATCATGTAATGCCTACTAAATTAATAAATTGATCTGCAATATAATAATGTTTAAACTTAAGATATTCATAACAGTGAAACAAAACAAAAAATCACTATAGTAATTTTTATTATTTTCCATTACTGTACGGAACCAGAGCACCTAAACAGAGAAGTGAGCACAGACCTGAAACCGAAGAAGATCTCACAGTAATATGTTTGATTTGATCTGTAAAGAACTGCAAATGAAAATCATTTATGACATTTAGCCACAAAAATACATTATAACTTACCAATCAGACACAACAAACAGCACAAAACAAGCATGAAAAACATTTTCTCCAGCAGTTCAGTGAAACGTCTGAGTTAGACTATCTGCACTCAACGCAAGTGAATCCTTCCTCAACAGAGTTCGACCGTCCTAGTTCACACACACACACACTCATTTAACATTGATAATGTTTGAAAGTTGGAACAGCTGGCTATGTTAAATAAGTGTAATATTGCATAAATCTTCCTAGATTTACATTGTAAAATTAAGCTTAATGACTTGAAATGGTTAAAATAGAATGGAAAAACAAACTAAAAAGTTAAAACCATCTTCATGTCACATTACAGCTTGACGCTTGCAGATCAACTGACTCAAACTGAAACCTGCTGCGGTCTGTTTTCTTAGAAACATGTTTTTTTTTATCTGCTGGATGGAGAAGAACATCTTGGTGTGAGTGGCCATTTGTTTTATTTGTGGGTGAAAGGTTTCTTCCTGTTATGAATCTCACCATCTTACTTAACCTCTAAAACTGCTTTACAGTGAAATGAAGAACTGAATCAATCCATCAAAACTTGAAAAACAACCACATTAGACTCACAGGTCAGAGGTTGAACAGGATTATTTCCCATTATGTATTATTAATAATACACAGATTGGCTTGGCACTGGCAAAGAGACAAGAATATCCAAGAAAATGAAGTCTAAATGTTGCACTAGAATTTTTACTGATATGTAGCTTTGATGTGAACCAATGAAACTTTCATAAAAAATCTCACCCCACAAATTTTGAAATAATAGCAATAATTTTCCTAAAAGAGTGAAGGAAAAAGGACATACTATGGGTTATATAGGGGTTTGTTCATTTTAACATACATAGAGATTTTTAACTGTTTTGGTAATTACATCAGTTTGAAAAAGTTATGAGATCAACACCTATAGGAAAGGGTCACATTTTAGGAATCAATGTCTGAATACACATAAAAACAAGATTTTATAGCTTTTGTCTCTTCAGCAGTTTTAATATATTAGAAAGTGTAACAATAAACATATTAGATCTATAGGGGTACTACTACTCCCTCTTGTGTCGTGTATTGGAATAATAATATGAAATATTGGAAACGTATTTATGGAATAAATCAATGTAAGAAATTCTTAATAACTAATTGAATTAAAGGTAAAATGAGGTAACTTAAAAAAATATTAAAGATTATAAAACATTTAAAATTGAAATTACTAGGCCTAATGAATGTGTGTCCTGTAAAAATTAACCAAAACATTAGCTATTCTGGGACTGAAAATTCTTGAATGATGTCTCTCATCAATTCGTATGTGAAAAAACGATTCTAATCAAAGAGAGATATTTTAATATATATTAAAAAAAAAAAAAACATTTTATTATTATTATTATTATTATTATTTTAAATGATAACCATGCAAGTCTTCATGGTAAATTTCTTTATATTGGGGAGATTCTTCACAATTTGAAATGGTAAGAAAGTAATTCTAATTGTTAATTATTTTAAATGGTGGAACTATTTAAAAATAATAAAGCAAAAAGTTTTGTTAAAATCTTTCATTCATATAAACGAACACAGTGGAACCCCCAATAGCTATATCTGTTCTTTGTAGATTTCTTCGTATCTTATGATAGGTTCAGGTTATGTCGGAAATATGCCATTTACGAGTTAAACACACATAAACTCCACCACAGTCGTAATTACTAGTGGGAAACTCTGAATTTTGAGTTGGGGGCGTGTCATGGAAACAGATCACGTGGTTATGGCAAAACGAATCAAGCCCCGGTGCAGGGCTTCACTGTGAGATGTGTTTTGTTATTATTCAAGGCTCCATAACGTCGAACTCAGAGGAACCGGTTTACATGGAAGTCTGAGAAAAGTTTTCCCCTGTCCTGAGGATTATAACACACTACTATCGTATTTGTCATCACTCTGTGTAATCACTTTCATTTACAGATCAATCTCTTGATAGCTCCCCGGTGTTCTCAATGTAAGAAAATGATTATTATGATAAATATAAATATAAAGTCTGTTAAATTTCGGGCATCCAATGCCAAGTCCTATCTATTTGAACAAGGGAATCCTGAAATCCCAAAAAACATGCTTGCCGAATTCACAGTTAAATAACTTATTTTAAATCAGCAACAAAATCTCACACGAGCTGTCCCTTAAATGTTGTTTCTTATGCTCAAATAGCGTTAAAAAGCTTATTTTTCAGGCTACACCAGCCAATGTTTTTGTATTTCTAAGCGCGAGTCTCCGGTTGCTATGGGAACGAGAGCTTTCGGCTTTTTTGGCCTTTTAACTAAGAAGGCGGGACTTATACCGGAGAAAACGTGAAAAAGGCTAGCCTATATGGCTAAGCTTATCGGAGAACACATGTTGAAAAAAAAAGATTATTGCTTGTGTGTTCGCAGTATTTGCGCTCTTCGTGCAAGGTAAGACACTTACTTACATCTTCTTGTAAGTAAACTACGACTAAATAGTTTAAAGGGGCTCTATGTAATAATGACACCCAGTGTTCAAAATAAGTACTGCAGTCCAAATTCAAAATATTGTTTGGCCCGCCCCCTCATTCAAAGACGCGGGTTGCCAGCTTTTACAGCATATGGTTGCCAGCAACAATAGGGAGCGCAACTGACAATGAAAGCTGAGGAGACTTAAACACTGTAAGCTGATGAGTTGATTTATCTGTTTTGATATGCTGTTGTTCATAGAGATATTTAGATGATTCAGAGGCTTTTTAGTAGAGATGCACCGACTGCAATTTTCTTGGCCAATTCCGATTTCCGATTGTTTTGTTAGTGTGATCAGCTGATACCGATTTTTTGCCGATTCCGATTTTCTTTCTAAGAACTATAAATGACAACATATATAAAAAAAATCTACTTTTCTTCAATGCAGTTTTATTTTCATAAAAAAAACAAAACAATTAAAAGTCAGTAATAAAATATAAACAAATCAAATAAATGCAATAGAATAAAGAGCTATGAAACTAAGTTTTTCGGGTTAACTGGGTTTTTATTCAGGTAAGAAATACTACAGAAATGAAAGTAATCAAATGTAAAATAACACATTGTGTTATTTTGCATTGGTTACCTTAATTTCTGTAGTCTTTATTGCAAACAATTCTTACTATTAAAGTTATACAAAGTATTCAGTCAAGAGCAGAAAGTGATTTTCTTTGTCTTTTGTTCTTTGATTAACATGACAGACAGCAGCAGGAATATTGGACTGCTGTCCCTTTAAGAGTCTATGAACGGTGTTCAACGGACCTGATACTGTTACACACAACATGAGTTCACTTTCTTAGCTATTTAATGATTAAAAACTGACAGTGTTTATCTGTGTACTCGCCAAGATTGCCTGTGCCTGGTTTTGACATACTTTTGTATGTATTTGACAGCTAAAGCGAATGAAGGCGCTTATTTTGGTACTTGTGACTCTGTTTGACTTCTGTCTCTGAAGACTGAGCGTGGCTTGTTCGCTTCACTAATATAGATCAGTGGTGTGAGCGCGAATCCTGCGGGAATGACTAAAATTATGCGCAATACAAGCACTGCTTAACCGGAGCGAATGAGACGAGAGAGAGAGAGGAGGCGCCCGCGCGGGTGTGTGTCACTTCACCGTGACAGAGAAGAGAGCGAGAACGCGCAGCTGACGTTATTGCCTGATTCTCTGACCCAGTTTGTTTGCTGGTTTCCATGGTTGCAATACGCGGTGTTTTCCGCCAACTGGCAACCTGTGATGTCTAAATACTATTGTATAAACTGCAGGACATGGTTTTGCACAGACCGAAACAAAAGCAGACATTCCGACACGGAACGCACATTTTCAAAGTAAAATATCTGGCTGTAGCATTGTTTTTCTGAGAAACAAGTAGGTGAACTTAGCATGTTTCCTAAATATCTGCAAACATATTGGGGTATTTTTATGCTTTATTAAAGTAAAAATCTTACATAGAGCCCCTTTAAGACACATGTACCTGTTGTTAGCGAGCCCGTGCAGGGAGTTTGCTACTGGCTGAAAACTTGACAACTATTCCCGCGAAAATGCAACTGCTGTCTGGATGAGAAGCGAAAAAGAAAAAAGCCCTAGATGGATGCATCCCGTGCATTTCTTTCAGGTAGGCTAGCCTATGTTCACAAACCTAAACGTTTTGGCTATTTAAGGGTTATTTATACATTTAACGCTGCATTAATAGTTTGACCACCCTCAACGCATCTGCCTGATTTGATACTAATGAAATTTATGTCATATTATAATTTCAATTATTTTATTGTGTTATGCATTGCGTTTTGAACCATGGTAAAGATATCTGTAGAGCTGTCAATACCAGAAGAGGAGCATCCATGAACCGCACTATTAGACAGTTTTCTATGGATGCATGGTTTGTTAAAACTACTTAAAAATCATAATACAGCATTAGCTACATAATGCTATTCTTGAATCTATGCTTACACAGGATAATATAATACATCAGTCGCTCTGTCTTTGCATGATGTCCACCAGAGCCATGTCCACATATTCTTGTTGAAGAAATTACACTGGCTGTAGCATTTCTGTCACAAAGAAGTGGCCGATTATTATTATTTAACTAATACATTTTTAATCATGGTGGTTGGCTTTGATCGTGCTGTGCCGTCTAACAACAAAAATCAGCAGGCTTTTGGCGCCCTCTGCAGGCATTTGTTATAATATATAATGCATTAACAGTTCAGGAAAAAATTCTTGATGTGTTTAAATGCAGATTAGCTTGTATTGGTTAATTTAGAATAAATCTACAGATGCAAACAGACGGATGGTATTAGGCTTAAAACAAACTAATGTGTAGGGTTAGGGTTAAAAGTTTTCTTTCCATTAGAGTAAAAGACATGGCAGCAAAAATGGACCAAAATCTTAAAATTGTCCACTTCATGAAAGAAGTATTCCAATAACACTTAAAAATTAAAACGATTTATTGATTTGTTCAAAATAAACAAATTATTAGTGAAACTATGTCCCTCTCCTCGGTGAAGTCATTTATTCTAAATATATAGCTACTTGAAAATAGTAGTAGAAAACAAGCACATTGTGGCATAATTTCCTTTGCTGTTGCCTGTTCTTGTGATAAACCTAGTGAATACTAAAGAAGACCATGGTCTCTGTGTGAACTGATTATTTTGTAAAAAATCTGTGGAGTATAAAACAATTGCGTGAGTGTAAGGGAAATCAGAGTTGTCTTAATATATTTAAGGGTTCATTATTTTTTAAATAATTAATTATGAGAAGTGCCCTTTTTTCCACTTGAGCCCCTGCCCCCCAAAATGTCTGTGCACGTCCCTGTTTCCGTGTATGCCTCATCTCTGCCACACCAGCACCGTAACATCCTGATTGTGTTGCGTCTCCATTGCGTGTCATAAATCAACAGATATGATTGGCAACATTGCTCAACACTGCAAACACAAGATATAAATAGGATCTCGCATATGCTTGCGACTGTAAGCATAGGCTATGCGTTTTTATTTTAAATTGTTCTTGTTGCAGGGCTCTTTATTTATATTCTCTCTGTATATATTGTATCATTAACTGTTAATTTTGTATCCGTATCTTTCCAGCTAAATAATATATATACAAAACATGTTTTTTTTTGTTTGTTTTTTTTTTTTTTTAAGTCTAGTCATTATCTTTATCACTTGGTGCCCCGTATTGGCTGGTGCCCCAGGGCACTCGCCCAATCCCGTCTATGGATAATCCGGCCCTGTTTAGGTGAATAGTGTTTGCTGATATATTTTATTGTCTTTACTAGTATTAGCATTTAAAAAAGGCGCATATTCACACTGAACCATGACTGCAACACAATGTATTAATCATCATTATTTTTTCTCTCCAAAAATCCAAGCTGACAAGTGATGACAGCAAAATAAAAATAAATTTTTTCATAAATGTCCAATATACTAGGCTACATAGTTATTGATTCAGTGAAGTAAAACTAGAATTTGGGAAGATAACCACAGTTTGTGCTACCAATGCCAAATAAAATGCATGTACACATGAAAGAGTGACATACATGATCCTTTATTAAAGGATAAGCTAAATCAACACAAACTGCAATAATATATTCATCAAAGCTCTAACAGCAATATGAACAGCAGTCTTCATGATAACAGTAAAATAACAGTATGCATAATTAGATAAATGACAGTATATCTAGTATATTAATGGAAGATAATTAAAATTATGCAACATATTACAGAAGACCATGCAGTGACTGTAAAACACATTCATTTCTAGTAGGATTGATATAGCTTAATTTAGCCTGCGTCAGGGCAAAATTCAGCCAGGATAACTGGAAAATCAATGTGGGCGGAGCATGTTTCTCTGTGTTGACCAATCAGAGCGCTCCCTTTCTCGACGCAAAGCCTCCGACTATTTGAATGTGTGAGGTAAAAACTGGCCAGTCCTGAAGAATCATCTCTACCATGATGGACGTGGGAACTTTACTTTGCCGCTCGTTGCTGCTGGCTTTACTTGTATTCTCGGTGACCCAAGAGGCGCGAGGTGAGTGCTTGGGACTGTAACACTTCATAATTCCCCTCGTCAACATTTCTTAAGTTTTATCTGCGCGTTTCCTTTTTTCTCAGGATCACTTTATGCTACTAACTAGGGGTGTTCAAATAAGGCGCAGAGAAAGAAAAGAAAGCCGCGCTGGCATGATGTTTAGTGTTTTTGACATCTGTCACATCCACATCAATTTATAACCTCTAGATCAAATGTTCAGTCATCTGAAACTGTTGACGAGATTCATGAGCGAGTCTGAACAGCAGTTTACTTTCAGTCAGTTACTATTTTATGTCGGTTCAATACGTGTTTTGTGGTGATGGACATTTAAAAACTCTGTCGTAAAATGTCAGACTCTTTCTTTTACTCCAGGACATTGATATTTCCGATCCACAGGAGTACTTGGGTAAAGTTGGTTTTATATTCGCACATTCGGACATCCGTATTCAATAGCCTTGTTAATCACACTACATTGGACATTCAGTGGACATTCACAAGTAAATATGCCATTAAAACAATACTTGCCTATTTTGATCGACTGTGAAAAATGTTGTAAGTTGACAATCGTTGGTTGTCAAATATCATGTCGCTGCTTAAAATTCGCAAACATTAATTTATTGCACATTTATTGGAAAGTCTGAATTTATCAGAAGTCCGAATGTGCGAATATAAAACCAGCTTTACCGAAGTCACAGTAGTGGCATCAAAGGTTTCATATCTATGCATCTGTTATCAAGTTAAGTCCACTGACAGGAAATCACAGAAAGGATGTGTTAAAACTGACTCAATGGTAAAATTATTTCGAGACATATGCTTCCTCTGAAGTTTCGTCGAGTTTACTTATATTTTATATATTTGAGGTCCTGAGATGTGACAAACAGTATTGCCATCTAATCAGCCAATATTGTCTAAAATATCCTGCACTTCATCTTTTATAACATGAGATTTTAACCAAATGTTGATTTTGGTATTGCAACAGTATGTTAATTTTTTTGTGTGAAAAATTACAGTTTTGGACATACAGGGTTAATAAAAATTAATCTACAAATGAGCATGTAAAGCAAATAAATAATAATAATAATAATAATAAAAAGTCTGTGCCCCCCACGCAATGTTCTCACCTTTTCCCCCCTTACCTGTTTGCATCCCTGTTTAATACATTGAACTAAAAGTAAACCTTAAGATACTATAACATAAGCTTGTTGTGTATATTGCCTAATCATAAATGTGTTCAGAAATGTTACAAAAGGTTGATGAATTAAAAAAATAACGTCTTTCTCTTTTAACCTAATTTAAATAGACGAATATTCGAATATTTGTTTTTTTTACAAGTCCAAATATTCGAATACAATATTTTGGAAAAATGCCCATCCCTAGTTATAACAGCCAGACAAGCAAAGAGGAAAGATGATCAGGTGCTGTTGGTTATGTTTTCACATAATTATTATTTGATCTGAATCACTGAACTCATTTAGAGCCCAATCTCTGAGTTAGATTTACATTATTGATTACAGCAGCACTGTGATTCTACAGCAGAAGATCAGCTTTATCAATATAATCCAAAGGATTTCTTAAAAGTTGTTCTGATCAAAACAAACAAACAAACAAAAAAATCCTTCATTTAGAGACACAGACATCAAAAATCAGCTTGTGAATCTTCAACGATGGTGAGAATAATGCTGTGTTCCAGGCAGGTTTTTGAGCCCGTAAGTCACGACTTCAACACCACGACTCACAACTTTGTAGTGTTCCAGGCAAGTCACGCCAAACTGCCTGAGCACAAGGAATTACCTTAACGTTAGCTATGCCCAACATTTCTATGTGGTGATATAGGCCTACTTCCACGACATACTTATCGTTTCAGACACATAACATTGAAATACATAATCGTGTGTGTATTAATTATCATTATTCTTATTATTATTGATTTGATTGCAACGTTAATTGTCCTAAAGCAGTGGTTCTCAACCTTTTTTTGGTTCAGCGTCCCTATCCAATCCAGGTCCTTCAACTCAAATTGTGGAACTCGTGTATTAAATAAATTCAATGCACACAGACTGAAGTGCTTTAAAGGGATAGTTCAACCAATAATGAAAATTTGATGTTTATCTGCTTCCATGCATCCAAGATGTAGGTGACTTTTTTTCTTCAGTAAAACACAAATGATGATTTTTAACTGCAATTGCCATCTGTCAGTCATATAATGGGAGGAATGGGAACCCTATAAGAGTATTAAAACTTGCATAGACATCCAAATTAAACCCTGCGGCTCGTGACGACATGTCCTAAGACACGAAACGATCGGTTTGTGCAAGAAACTGAACAGTATTTATATCATATTTTACCTTCAAACACCACTATGAACTGCAGCTTAGGTCTATCGCGCTCTACAGGTGCATCATTGGAGTATATGCGCGAGACAACTTGGGCTGTCAGAGCGCGAAATTAGAATGAACGCAGTTCATAGTGGTGTTTGAGAGGAAAAGTTACTGTTCATTTGCACAAACGATCGTTTCGTGTCTTAAGTATTTCAACTCAGGGTTTAAATTGTGGAACTTGTAGAAGTTCCCATTCACTCCTATTATTGACAGACTGCAGCGGTTGCATAAATTCATTTGTGTTTTATGAAGAAAAAAGCACACATCTTTGATGCGCTGGGGGTAAGCAGATAAACATCAAATTTTCATTTTTGGGTGAACTATCCCTTTAAGTCTTTGGTTCTTTTAATTGTGATGATTTTGCCTCACATTTAACATAAACCCACCAATTCACTATCTCAATAAATTAGAATACTTTACTAGATGCTACCTAGGGCTGTTCAAATAAGGTGCAGGTTTTAGAAAGCTGCGCTGAGTGTTTAGTGTTTTTTTTTTTGTGACATCGGTCACATCCACATCAGTTTGCGAGAGAGTGCGTTTTCTCGTAGGGAGAGATGGAGTGACTCGCGCATGCAATCGGAGCACCGCGGGAGGTTTGGATTTAGCGACCCAGTATTTATTTTCCATACTTCAAAGCTCTTGTTAATTTATAACAACCTCTAGATCAAATGTTCAGTCATCTGAAACTGTTGACGAGATTTGTGCTCGAACTTGAACCACAGTTTACTTTCAGTCAGTTCCTATTTTACGTCTGTTCAGTAGTTCGTATTTTGGCGTGTGTTTTATGGTGATGGACTTCTTTGCTTTCATGAGACGACATTTAAAGTCCCCCTGTAGTCAATTATTTTATCCCTTAAAACTCATCTTTGATCACCAAAATGACATATTTAAAAAAAAATTCAAGTGAAAAAAAAAAATCTTCATGCCTTAAAATAGCTTGAATTTACCCTTGCCTCATATACACGCATCAATTAATATGCAAATTAGCCCCGCCTCCACTCGCTCACGCCAGCTCGGAGAGTCTACTGTTGCTATAGTGACGAGTAATTTGTTTGTGTTGTGGATATTTAAGAATAAAGCTTGCTTCGCTTAGTATATTCAGTTTAACAGCTGTGCAATTGAACTGCTCACATATTTTCTGACGCTTCAATTGTTTTAAAGTATGAATTGGTAAAACGCCTTTACAAAACGGTCTGAATCCACTTGCATTCGTTTGGACTGCTCTGTCACTGAATCACCTGAAGTGATTTCTCAGTAAAACAGACCGTATCGAGAGAACAAGCAGCCGTTTTCCTCTGTGAACATGCACTAAATGGATGTTTGACAATGGACCCTTCGCTAAGCCCCGCCCTCCTTAGTTACTGTTGCTACGCCTGTCAAGCTTTCGAGCCTGGCAAGTCATTTACAGTGTGTATGCACCGGTGTCAGACATTTTCAAGGAGATAATTAGTCATTTTTGGCGAACAGGTGAAATATCTGAGAGAGCAAGACAAAAGGGACTGCAGTATGCATTCGAGGGATATATCCACGACATAATATGCAACCGATTAGAAAATAATTTGATCAAAATTGAAGCTAAAGCTCCCAGCGCAAGCAGCAGCCGCCTCATACGCTGACCATTCAAATGGGAAACACAGTTTATTGAGGAAAAGCTTTGTTCATCCACAGCAGGTTAAGTAAAATTTGTGAAAATAACCTAATAATTATAAATCAAACAGCTTATCCATAAGTCTTATGGAATAAACACAAGACGTAGCCTGACCACTTTGCAATGATAACATTCTCCCGCTTATAATTTTAGCACGCCAGGCTAACGTTACTCCGTCTTGCCTTTAATCATATTATTTCACATTAAAATACGTTATATGCATCATGAACAAAGAACCGTCATTATTTCCAAGCAACGATGTGCTGAGTTAGCTAGCTAGCTAACTTACCCGGACTTACTGCATATGCATACATCAATATTACATCATTGTCGTCATGATAAATAATACACAATTACTGTACTTGCATTATTGTTAAGGGTAAGTTTAGGGTTGGGGAAAGTGTAGATGTTAATAAAGCCATAACGTTAATATCACGCTGGAAGCACAATCTGAATGGGAGGTAGTAAAATCTGACAGGGTAGCACAAATTGTCAGAACACCGGCACTTCTCCCCTTGGGTTTTAGGTTTCGAGAAGGGAAAAAAATTCCACCACCCCGTCTAAACTCGGGTATCAGATTAACACAATCCATAAGCACAACGCTTCGGCATGTTCCCTCGCTCGAAAGCTTGACAGACCTCCCGCGCCTAGTAACGGTTGCTAAACCACGATTGGCCTGTGGCGGTTTTCGGGCGTGGCCCGAAAGGGTCCATTGACCCTCCGCAAAGACCCGCCCCCCTTAGTTACTGTTGCTTTGTCTGACAAGCCGTGGCACTATCACACCACACAGAGTGTAAAATACATCGTGGAGCAAAGAGGACACTGACAACACGTCAACAGACAAGACAAAGCAGGTTACTTATGATATTAAACAAAGTCCCAGCTTTCAAACTGTGTAGTTTTTTAAGAAATGCAAACAATAAAAACCGTTTTGTGGCTCTTTAATGTGTCGTGACAGAATGCTGTAGCGCCTCAGCTCAAGCGGCTCGTGAACCCATCATCTCTTCCTACTAGTTAATTTATAGCATCAAATAAACATGAATAAACATGAGAAGGAATGTTGTTTCAAACGCGGAAAGATGTTAATAAACAAATTTTTTGAGTTTGACTCCACCGTGATTAATCTTCTAACTCCTGACTGCTTTGTCAGACAAAATGGCGGATTCGGTGTTCTGATTGGTTAGATCGCTTGTCAATCAAACTTCCGGCGAAGGGTCAATTTCGTTGCTTTTTTGAGGTTTCAGATGTTAAAAAAACATTCAGATGAGATCCTGTAGGTGCCCGTGCCTTCTCCGTACATGAAATAAATGCACATCCTTGAAAGAGCACGGATTTCCAGCATATTTACTTGAACTCATCAGGTAGGCTAATATCTATGGCTTGATCCATTCCAGAGGCGCCAAAATCAGAATTTATAATGGACTGAATAAAGCTCTCTCAGAACTTGTCACACTAAATGACATATGCACATGAATCACGGTCACATGCACACGCTCAGAGCAATATTGTTTAGCTATGTTTTATAGTATTAAAGTATTTTGAAGGACAACAACTTGAACTTTATTGGCTTTACTTCAAGTCAGCTGTCACTTTACTTTGGCGCGAGTCCCTATGCGCTCGCACACTTGGCACAGCCCTTGCGACAGTTCTGTCATGAATTAATATGAATTAATATAATTAGCCTTTTGCTTGACTACGTTATCAAACAGATAATAATGTGTTGCTAATGTTACACACACCGTTCCCGTTCTTCATCTCAGACAGAGATGCAAACGCTTACAAACGCTTTGAACAACTCAGAACATCAGTGGAGAAAGGCATATAGTTTATCGTAACATCGTAATAGACTCGCTATATTGATAAATCTACACAATTTTTCATATCAACAGAAAATATACTGGGATAACCTGCTTCTCTCGAGATTTTCCTGCTTCAGATTGGTCATAGTTAATGATATGCTAAAGCCTGCCAGCACGTTGTTCTGATTGGTCAAAAGGTAGTCTGTGACGTCACAAACACCACCGATTTCAAACCGCGGGTTTTAGACTGTCTTTGGTTTACTGCAGTTTCAAACATAAAATACTCAGCAATGGTGCTGACTTATGAATTTGCACATGGTTTGTCTTAAAGCATATTAAAAATACATAAGCATTATAAACAACATTAAAAACTTGATTTTCACCACAGGGGGTCTTTAAAATCGTAAAATGTCAGACTTTTTCTTTTACTCCAGTGGTTTTAGGACAGATATCAAAGGCTTCATGTCTATGCATCTGTTATCAAGTTGTGTCCATTGACAGGAAACCAGTTTTACATGTTTACGTCAGTTGTAACAGATCGTGTAAGATAAGACTAACTGCAGATCCGCAGAACCATACGTCATGACAGTCTGAGGCCGGAAATGGGCAGAGCAAATTTATCTTCATAGGCATTGCTTTTGGAGCGTTTTAAAGTTAAAACTATGTTAATGTCAAATATTTTATTAAAACGATCTAACTGAAATTATAGATAATTAGGTCCTCACTTTTCACTTTTTGTTAATAGCTTAATCATATATATATATATTATATATATATATATATATATATATATATATACACACACAAAAGTTACAAGGATATATATGTGTGTGTGTGTGTGTGTGTGTGTGTGTGTTAAACCCCTTGTAACCTTTTCATCAACTTGTTTTATGTCTTAAATGATTAACTGAATATAAATTGAACACAAAGCTTAAACACTAAAAATGATAAA
The DNA here is from genome assembly GCF_018812025.1 of Megalobrama amblycephala. Lineage (NCBI taxonomy): Eukaryota > Metazoa > Chordata > Actinopteri > Cypriniformes > Xenocyprididae > Megalobrama > Megalobrama amblycephala. The sequence continues at coordinate 7,726,423 of NC_063045.1, read as the reverse complement.
CATTTATTTGACATAAAATGTATATTTTACTCAAGCATTTCAGAATTAACACGGTAAGAGCTTAATTTGTCCTCAGAACACAAATTAAGATATTTTTGGTGAAATCACAGGTAAATGATGATCAGTGTGAAAAGCCCTCATACTTGTTTTTCATTCTAATGAAAAGAAAAGTTCATACATTTTTAAAAACTTTTAACTTTCCCTTCTTTTTCTTACCATTAACATGAAGTGAGTAGAGCCGGTCAACTGTTGTGGAACATTCTAAAATAGAATATTAAGTTATTCCTGGAAAAGATGTGACAGATATAACAACACACCATCTGTATAAGTAGCTTATGTGTTTATGAAAGTCTTATGACCAAAAAATTTAATTACTATTTCATTTCTACATTCAGAGCATTGATTTGTGGAGTGGGAGAAGTTGTTACATTTAAAGTTATAAAACGTTTATTCAAAGTCATTAAATGTATTAAAATGCATTAAAAGTATAATTATTGTTTATGTAATATTTATTACATTTATTTAAAGTTATTACATATTAGGTCAGTTACAAAAAAAATTATCAATCAAGTTTATCTCGTTTTATCAACTCCATGTCATCATATAACTCCTATACTCCTTCTTTGCTGCCATCTTGTTAACTAGGTTAGAAGACCTCTCCAGCTCTCCTAGATAATATAGGAGCTAAGACCTAGTCTTGACACTTAGGAACCTTTATGAATCACACTTATTCTATAGGAGTAAAATTATTCATTCTTAGTATTTTGACACACTTAAGACTAAAATTTTACCCTGAGCAGCTTTATACAGCCCCAGAATGATAAGTTGATAGTCTGATCCCTCAGTCTGTGTTTCAACCACAGATTCTTTTTAATTTTCAGTTTTTGGCCTAGTGCATACTTAAGTTTTGGTTTCAGCCCAGAAAGTTTCGGTGTATCACTACTAAATATCTTGACATAGTGATGTCTGATTCATGAATGAATCTTTCTTTTCAGTCTCTTCTGCAACGGTTAACAACACAAGATTCTCAGTGAATAACAACTTGTTTGTCCCATTCTGCAAAGCTATGGAAGTTTTAGTGCATAAGTCATATGAACATTTCATGAAATGTTGGACCAATTACCACTAAAGTATTTTTTTTTCCCTTCCTGCTGTTTTTCTTTCTAAAGAAGCTATTATCTGCATCTTGATGACTGAATCTATGATTATTTCCTGTGTAGTGTTAGCAAGCAAAAAAAAAAAAAAAAATCATGCTTTTCAAAGCAACACTCAGAGGTGATCTTTGTCATTTACAGGTAGAAGTTTTTTAAATATAAAGTCTTAAAAGGACTAATTACAATGAGTTATTGTAGTTAATTCAGTGCAGTAAACAGGAGTCATTTCAACATCTTGCTACCAGATCATAGTGCTGAGCATCATATCAAATAAAAAAAAAGACGAATGCTCATTCTTACGTAGTAATCTTAATAAAACCAGAGCAGAAGTCAAAGATGGCACTTGATGTTTATATGGAACTTGTCAGTCATTTCAAAGGTTTGAAAATATTGCATCAGGAAATAAAGTAACAGTCTTGTGGGAAAGTGTGTTAGGAGGGGAATGGATGTGATTTTGTTTGAAGCCAGTCTGTAAATGTAATGTTAGTTCTCTGCATAACCTGTGACACCAGCCTAACTGTAAAGTTCTCAGCTATTAAATAGTTTTTATAAGGTATAATGTTCCTCAAATGTTTTTTCAACCTAATTTTGATCTAAAATTCAACATGGCAGGAACTTTGATTTGTAACATTCCAAGAACATGAAAATGTCCAGTTTCCTTAATGTTAGTAGAATGTTATTTAAAGGTTAGTATGATGTTCCTGAAACATTCTTTCAATCATTCAAACACCTGCTGTGAACAAACACTGAAAGAAAGAGAAATAAGAACACAAACTACAACTTTCTGCAGTAGATCTTCAGAGATTTCATGTCTTTTATCTTCAGTTCATCTAAGGCTGTGGCTGAAGAAAGTTGTAGTTTGTGTTCTTCTTTCTCTTTCTTTCAGTGTTTGTTCACAGCAGGTGTTTGAATGATTGAAAGAATGTTTCAGGACAAAAAACGGACATTTTTCCACAGATTAAAGTCTGTGGTTTGGAATCAATGACAGAATTTTTGTTTTTGGGTGAACTATACATTTAATGGGCCAGTATCTTGGTGCATTCACTTAGATCTTAAAGATACATTAACTTTTGACAGAAGTGTCTTATGCTCACAAAGGCTGCATTTATTCATAAATACAGTAAAACAATAATATTGTGAAATTTTATTACAATTTAAAATAACTTTTTTTATATTTGAATATACAGTAGTCAACATTTGAAGTGGATCAAAACCTTACATCAAAGATGTCCTAATACCTTCTTCTTAGGAAAACTTATTGATCCACTTCAAATGTTGAATACTAAATTTTAAAAATGTATTCCTGTGATGCAGATCTGAATTTTCAGCATTATTACTCCAGTCTTCAGTGTAACATGAAAATAATAATCATTTGTAACATAAATATATATCTAAATTTTGATTCATTTAAAGTAATTGCTGAATAAAAACATTTGTTTCTTTTAAAAAAAGCTTTTGACATTTTGACCATTTATCATGTTATTGGCTTTTGACTTTCAATGTTTATATTTATGAATTCAGTTGAATGCAAAAGAGTGAAAAGGAAACTATATTAAATTGACTCAAAATGATCAAATCGGATGAATTTTGGACATAATGGGTTAATCAGCCTAGGACACTTCCTGTGCTGTTTAACAAACTGACCTTCTAAATGTATCCTAACCTGGAGTCTCTTTCTCTCTCTTCTCTGAATCAGGATTGTTGTGTTATTGTGAGCGATGCGTAAATCGGACATGCAACAGCAACGGCCTGTGTTATGCGATTTTCACAAAGTCTGCCCGACAGATCGTAATAGGGATGCGTCAGTGCATTCATCAAGATCAACTTTACCCACCGGACAGGCCTTTCCAGTGTGCCCCCTCCAACAGCCACATGCAACCGTACTGCTGCGGCACTCACATGTGCAACAAGAACCCAAATGTCAGTGCAGGTAAGAGAATAATGTGATCATGATGACTTTTCTGTGGGCTTATTTTGTCAAGAGTTTGTGACTCTATAACATCAACATGTCAGAGTATGTCAGAATACCCGATTTCATATTTGGATTGGGGTTATTTATGTGATGCTTTTTAAATTACATTTTTTGTTGATTTTGGTTTCAGCATGCATTGTTTTTTTAGTACAACATCCAAATTCTGTGTTCACTTTGGCTCTTTATCAACTTAATTTTTTTTGTGGTGACCTTGAGCTCACAGACGCAAGACCCATTGTGTCAATACATTTCCATGTTGCTGTGGTATATAAAAGATGTATTGTGTCCTGAAGTCTGAAAACGTAAGTATTGTATTTATTTGGATGTTTACTTGGGAGTGCACACTGGCTGTTGGAGAGATTTATAAAGAATATTATGTTACAGATAGGGACATTTAGTAATGAAGATATAGCTCTCATGCTCTCCACTTTACAATGACACTAGGGACATAAGTGCTTGGCTCTTTAAAGCTGGCCTTGTTGCTTAATTATTTCATTAAGTTTTGATTAAAAGAAATTGTGATGTGAGACTTTGATGTAGCCTACAGTACCAAAGATGAATAACTCAATTATTCATTTGTGTTTTAATGATGCTTTTTCTCTTAATAATTTTTGCTGTCTCCATTTTGACTAGGACTGCACAATTGGGGGAAAAAATCGTAACGGTCCATTATTTCCCTTATTGTCATCACAATTATTAATTCTAAATAGAAGAGATTCACAATATGCCAGAATTTTTTTTCATTAATATATTTATGGTTATTAGATATTTATCAGTCAATAGAATTATCCACATTTTTTGGAAAAAAATAAGCTTGATTAATGTTATATAATGTTTAATGTTAATGTTTTAACATTACTGAAACTCCTCATTATGAGCATTTATTTTATAACAGGTTACAAAAGTAATATTTATAAATGTATACATTCACTTAAATTAAGCATAAAACATTTAGTTTAGTGTTTTTTCTTTTTTTTCTTTTTTAAAGTACTTCCACACAGAGACATCAAGAATCAACACATGAATCTTAACAATGGTGACAATCAACAAAGTTTATTTTGTGACTTTTTACGGTAGTGCAGGTTATGGCTGGTTGCAGGAAGGTAACACAGACGAGGAGAATATATCCAAAAACTAGTTTAATACAATAATCCACAGGAGAACAGGCATATAGGTGCAACACAACTTACTCAAACGGTGAACGGACAAAGACCGAGTGAACAGGGGGAAACTAAATAGCAAACATCACAGGGATGATTAATAAGACTCAGGTGATACAGATGAACTAATGATGAAGGCGGGAAACAGAACATGTGATCACAGAATACAAACAGAAAGTCCATAAACTGAAACTGAAACTAAACAGACTGTGACAAGTAGCTTGTTTTGTGATGTTCAGAGTTGAATATTTTTTTTGATTGTGACCATTGTTGAGATTCAGTGTTGGGGAAAGTTACTTTTATAAGTAATGCATTACAATATTGCGTTACTCCCTTAAAAAAGTAATGAATTGCGTTACTTAGTTACTTTTTATGGAAAGTAATGCATTACTTTTGCTTTACTTTTTTCACTTGGACTGGACTTGGTAGTTTTTTAATAACAATAAAAAAAGTTATATTTTTTGGCAAATGTTAAAGTACACATGAAATCTAAATTGACCTTATTTACTTTGTTAGTGCATATTACTAGTCTTGTGGTGAACAATTAATCCGTGCAAGTTAATACACAGAAAAAAATTGTTTGTCATGGTAATCTTTAATCAAAATCTGAAAAGTTACTTCCGGTCTGGAATGGCGTTCCTTCTCTGATGATGTCAGTTTGACGGCTTGGGTTGAAAACACGTAAAGCACTCCCCTCCAACCGTTAGTCTGCTATGAGCAAGAGATGGAGTAAATCTCTAAAGTAAATCTCTGCCCTCTATTCAATATTCTGTTTCACTTGGAAATACGTCACAACACTGACGTTTGCAACTTCCGGTTCACACAGACTTTAAGGCCCTTTCACACCAAAAGTGAAATGAATAAATTGCATATTTACACCTGTACAGTAGAGGGCGCAGCTCACACAAACTTTTCAGCTGTACTGCCATTCTGGATTAAAGAAGATAGTATACAGGAGAAGGAACTTATTTCTGAATTTAATCTAAATAAATGTTTACTTGTTAGTATGGTTGAATTAGATCATTGAAGGTCAGCAGCAAAGACGCTGGTTAATAAAGTGAGATTAAATGCATACGTTTGTGTAATTTAATATAGTTATGTGATCCTGTCAAAAGATTTTCTGCTTAATGACTTTATAAAATCTTTCAGAATATTATAGCACTGCAGGAGTTTGTGTAGTAGTACTGGCATGAAAAGTTAGCAAATAATATTAAACACTTTAATCAGAGAATCTGATAACAGTGAATCGGGCCAATAAACAAAGACTAAACATCACTAAAAAGTGACCAATATCATCTGATCAGAGTTTCTCTTGATTCTTTTTTTTGCCATGACAAACATGTATCAGAGACACACAGTTACAGCAGCCAGAGAAACACTAATGTTAAAGGTTCAAGGGTCAAGAGTCCAACTAACGCAAACACTGATCATCATAATGGTGACACCAAACTTTTTTTTTCAATTAAACAAAAAAGAATGTTTCACATGTTTGCGTTGTTCTGTTTGTGGTGGCTGATTGGTAACCCAGACAGCAACATAGTGTGGCTCAGATCCGGCCCACATCTGGTACATCTTAATTACATGCGGACCAACTGTAAACAGGTGTTGTAACAAATAATGCTGCTACCTATTAGATTGTGCCACCAACACTGTATTTTCAATATTGTAAGGGTAGGGTTGGGGTAGGTGTAGACGTTAATAAAGCCTCAAACCACGTTTATATCATGCTGGAAGCACAATTTGATAGGTAGCATTCTTTGCTGTCGAATTGTGCTACTTACTGTTTTAAGGGGAGGTATCTGGGCTGACACCATGTTGCTGTCTGGTAGGTTATAAATATATTTTTATTGGATGTCATGAGCTGGTATGATTTTCAGTTGCAATGCTTCACAGATCAAATCAAATCAAGTTTATTACTGTAAGATATACTTTGGTCTCTCTGTTTTAGGTGTTCCAGGTCTCACAGTGATGCAAAATCATGAAAGTTATGCAGTCATGAATTAAACATTTTTATTATTTATTTATTTTTGCTGTTATGAATATCTTAATTTTACTTATTACACTTGATTCTGATTGGTCAGTTGCATCACCCAGCTTTACATTATTCCCCAATAACAACCGCTGAAAACAGAAATCACAGCCTCAACCAGGTAACTGAAGTCTGCAGCGCCAAACGCTTGCTAGGAACGTTTTTTCTTTGTCGAAGTTTTGCATTTGGTGAGCTAATAAAACATTAAAACTGAGTCAAATCAATATTTTGCATACAGTTATTTAATTATGTCATATCGTGGACTCGCTCTCTCGTTTCATACAAACGCGGCTGCTGCCATTTTGCGACTATTATTTTGTACACTGTTGGATTATAAGATATCAAACACGTACAATTTTAAAACAGTTTAATCTCTGATCAATATCTCTTATCCTCATAAATATTTATGTGGCGAAATGCCGTTTAATAAGTGGTGTGACTGTGCTCCCTTAAATTTCCTTCTTGTTTGAACTTGCTGCGTTAGCAACTGCTCTCTCTGCGGAAGCTTTGCGTTTAAAGAGCTAATAAAATTTTTTGAATCAGATCAGTATTTTGTGTCTAATTATTTATTTGGCAAGTAGCTGTGTAATAAGCCGGTTGTTATCTCAGAATAATCCCCTTCATTCTGATTCCAGATCACCCTGTTGGGGTTTATTCTGAGATAACAACCGGCTGGACAGAGGTGTAAAGTATTTGAGTAAATGTAACAAGTTATTGTACTTAAAGGTGCCCTAGAATTAAAAATTGAATTTATCTTGGCATAGGTGAATAACAAGAGTTCAGTACATGGAAATGACATACAGTGAGTCTCAAACTCCATTGTTTCCTCCTTCTTATATAAATCTCATTTGTTTAAAAGACCTCCGAAGAACAGGCGAATCTCAACATAACACTGACTGTTACGTAACAGTCGGG
>NC_063045.1:7589146-7718038 GCF_018812025.1 Megalobrama amblycephala | reverse complement strand
CGCCATGGCTTTTGAAACCGCCCTGGAGACCTCCACTCCAGTCTGCTCCTCCCCCTGCACCGGCTTGAGGTCTCCAGGGCGCCCGGTTGTTCCATCTACGGCGCGACGTGCCTACCGGGAGGGGGAGGTACTGTCACAGATCCCTTGTTCCCCTGGACTCCATTTCCCATGATCCTCCTGTCCTCCTGTTCTCCACACCTGCACTCACTTCCCTCGTCATCTCCCCATCATCACGAATCACCTGCACCTGGACTCTATTGTCAGCACTCCCTTTATATTGCACTCACTCCCCTCACTCCTGGTCCGTTCTCTGTTGTGTTATGCTTGCGTTTGGAGTTTCCTGCCTTTTGTTTATTAAAGTATTGGATGTTATTGTGGAAATCCGTATCTGCCTCATCTCTACACCAGCAACCGTAACAATATCAAACATGCACAATTTTAAAACAGTTTCATCTCAGATCAATATCTCTTATACTCATAAATATTTATGTGGCGAAATGCCGTTTAATAAGTGGTGTGACTGTACCGTATCCCTTAAATTTGAACTTGCCGTGTTAGCAACTGCTCTCTCTGCGGAAGATTTGCGTTTAAAGAGCTAATAAAATTTTTCAAATCAGATCAGTATTTTGTGTCTAATTATTTATTTATGTGGCAAGTAGCTGTGTAATAAGCCGGTTGTTATCCCAGAATAAACCCCTTCAGGCTGATTCCTGATCACCCTGTTGGGGTTCATTCTGAGATAACAACCGGCTGGACAGAGGTGTAAAGTATTTGAGTAAATGTAACTAGTTATTGTACTTAAAGGTGCCCTAGAATTAAAAATTGAATTTATCTTGGCATAGTTGAATAACAAGAGTTCAGTACATGGAAATGACATACAGTGAGTCTCAAACTGCATTGTTTCCTCCTTATGTAAATCTCATTTGTTTAAAAGACCTCTGAAAAACAGGCGAATCTCAACATAACACCGACTGTTACGTAACAGTCAGGATCATTAATATGTACGCCCCCAATATTTGCATATGCCAGTTCATGTTCAATGCATTACACAAGGGCAGAACATCTGGATCTGTGCACAGCCGAATCATCAGACTAGGTAAGCAAGCAAGAACAACAGCGAAAAATGGCAGATGGAGCAATAATAACTGACATGATCCATGATATCATGATATTTTTAGTGGTATTTGTAAACTGTCTTTCTAAATGTTTAGTTAGCATGTTGCTAATGTACTGTTAAATGTGGTTAAAGTTACCATCGTTTATTACTGTATTCACGGAGACAAGAGCCGTCGCTATTTTCATTATTAAAGACTTGCAGTCTGTATAATGCATAAACACAACTTCATTCTTTATAAATCTCTCCAACAGTGTAGCATTAGCCGTTAGCCATGGATCACAGCCTCAAATTCATTCAGAATAAAATGTAAACAATATAACAGTATACAATACTCACATAATCCGACGCATGCATGCCGCATGCATGACGAACACTTTGTAAAGATCCATTTTGAGGGTTATATTTGCTGTGTAAGCTTTGTTCATGCACTGTTTAAGGCAAGCGCGAGCTCCGTGGGCGTGGAGCACGAGAATTAAAGGGGCCGCAACTTGAATCAGCGCATTTCTAATTAGGCCCCAAAATAGGCAGTTAAAAAAATTAAAATAAAAAATAATAAAAAAAAATCTATGGGGTATTTTGAGCTGAAACTTCACAGACACATTCAGGGGACACCTTAGACTTATATTACATCTTGTAAAAACAAACATTCAATGGCACCATTAAGTATCTTTTTGGGTACTTTGTAGTTGTACTGAGTATCAAAGATATTGGAAACTTTTACTCTCTACTTGACTATGTAATGGATGGAACGGGACAACGGAGTTGGAGATCCACTTGCAGGCTTATTTAATAGGAAGAGGGTAGTCCTACAGACAGAGGGTCAAACACCAGCAATCAGATACAGGAAGGCAAGGCAAAAGATTGACAAGACCTTTTTGAAGGATATTGTTTTAATTATGGCCTTTTTATGGACTTGAGCTCAACCGAGACCTGAGAGTTTATAGACGTTTAAAAGGTTGTTGTGTCGACCTTGATTTATTGCTATATTGAGGTGTTCAGTTTTATTTTGATTTTAGAAAATAAACTTGATTTCTCATCTTACAAATCAATTGCTTCTTATTTTCACTGTCAGTCTCTCAGGTGTTGAGGACTAGTGCATTTCTGAGCTTACATTCAGCATGAGTAAAATACTGAAGTACTGTTAAAATCAGACTTTTACTCAAGTTGTATTGGAACTGATGACTTGTAACTTGTAATGGAGTCATTTTCGATATAAGGTATCTGTACTTTTACTCAAGTATAGTTTTCAGGTACTCTTTACACCTCTGCGGCTGGATGTACACCATCCCTTATATATTATTACACTGCAGGTATGTTTATTCATTTAGCAGTCATTACATTATGTGCAGCAAATGAAAATCCTCTGCAGCACTTTTTGGTAAAGAAAACTGAAGTAAACATGAAATTACTTTAGTCTTTGTAAACCAACATATCCTTAATCTGTGTAAAATCTGGCCCTTTTTGTTCTCCAGGTGAGTCAGTGCCAGTGTCAGTGATGGAGGGAGATTCTGTCACTTTATACACTAATCTTACTGAAATACGTAAAGATGAAGAAATACTGTGGGAACATGGAGCTGAAAACTCTCTGATAGCTCAAATCAGTAGAGCTGCTGGAATCTTCTCCACATCTGATGGTCCTGATGGGAGATTCAGAGACAGACTGAAGCTGGACAATCAAACTGGATCTCTGACCATCACAAACACCAGAACTGAACATGCTGGAGAATATCAACTAGGGATAAATGGAGTGGATCTGACCAAAAAAAGATTTAGTGTTTCTGTCTATGGTGAGTAGAGACATCATGCATTACTAGTTTACATTACAGATTAAATGGATGACAGACATGTTATCATCTTTATTCTCTGATGTTTTCCAGTTTTTTCCTGTTCCTGTCATCAACAGGAATTTCAAGATATTTTTTTTCTCCTCAGAAGTCCATTGGTGTGGTCCAACTGAAGCTGTGATCCGATTGGTCCTCTCTGGTCTGGTGGGCGTGGCTACTGTCATTCTTCTGGTTTATGAAATCAGATCCAGAAGATTAATATCATAAATATTGTGACATATCTTGGATTTTTAATCTGTAAAGATACAAATGGAATTTTATAAAAGTTTAGAATATATATATTATATGAAAAAAATAAATCGCACTGTTTAAGGAAAGAAACACAGTTGCAATCAGAATTATTTGACCTCCACTGCTAATCAGATTTATTAGCAAAGTTTACAGACTTTCAGCTGTTTGCAATGAACAAATCAAACAAAAGCTGAACACAGCGAATGTTTCAAGTGGTTTCCTCTAATTCAACTGAAAATGCAATGTTTCATGGCTTAAAAACACATCAGCATGATAAGAACTACCTAAAATGACAAACTGTATTTGGGAAAAAAATATTTTATGTGTAATTGCATTTTTTAGTTTGGCTCGCATCCTAATCGATTACTTGGAGATGGTCAGTTTTATGATCTATACTGCAGAAGGACACTGGGATGTGCAGCACACTTGGGGATGGACATGGTGCTTTTGTCCGCATGTTTTATGTGACATTCCAGTATCATTTGTTTCATATTGCACTTTTTTAAAATCATATTATTCTCATTATAGACTCTTGTTCATGATTTAGCTATATATTTAATATAAGTTGTATTTAGATGACTGATCTGAGTAGTGGCAGAGTAAATATTATAGTGCAATCTGTGAGGGTTTGATGACCTCTAGTGGTGAGTTTTAGGAATTGCAGATACATTTTATACTTTTTGAGCCGTTTGACCATGTGATAGACTGCACAAATATAAACAGAAGATCTAAAACTAATTCAAAATATCAATAACTACAATACCTAATAAAGATACTTAAATAACCTGTTAATAAAAATTTAAATAAACTGTTTATTTAAAATGTGCACGTTACATTTATGAAAATTGTTATTAAAAGCAAAAGTAAAATTATATACTTGCAAAAACATGCAAAAAAAAAAGTGCAAAAGTGACATCCAGATTCATATACTATAGAAGTATTTATACAATTCCATAAGGATTTCAAATTCTAATGAGTTCTAATGAACCAAACAAACCAGCTCTGTGCTGAATCACAAAAATACAGTTTGTTTTGAAACAAAATAATGTGTATGAATTTTTTATACACTTTGCTCATTATAGTATGCAAGTACAGTACATTGATAACAAATCAAGTGAAAACTGACAGTACAACGTGTGTAGTACAAATATAGATCATGTAGGTTTGTCTTAAAGGTTTAAGATGTCAGTGAGTGTAAACTAAGTGTCTTCACACACAGACATCAAGAATCAATGTATGAATCTCAACAATGGTGACATGCTTCATGCCGCATAATGAAAAAAAAAAAACAGCATCATTTAGTGATGATCAGTGAATCAGAACACTACCTGATGGTTGAGTCACCAGCACTTACCAACCCAATTCATGTGATCAGAGCTTTTCTTGCATTTATTGCTATAACTAACATGTCTTGATAACACAGTTAAAGCATTCAGAGAACAACTAATGTTATACGTCCAGAATCAAGAGCCCATCTAAAGCAAACGCTCACCTCTATAACGGTGACTTCAAACTTTATAATTTTCTATAAAACACACACGTAGAAGGCGATGTTCTCGTGACCTTGTTCAACTTTACCTAAAAGTTCTGTAAAAGCAGAGGTGGGTAATCCAGGGGTCAAAGAGTAAAAGTCCTGCCATATTTTTATCTCATCCACTGAAGCATTAATGAGATAATTAAGTGATAAATTGAGTGATGATTGAGCATTATTGAAGACACCTGATGATAACAAGCAGAATCACCAAAGGAGAAAATCACAATTTTTAAGACACCATCATCGAGGTCAGGGTTTGTTTTAGTTGAGCTCTTGACCCTTGACTTTTTAGTATTAGATTTTGTTTGGGCAGTTTTAACTGCATTAAAACCAACCAGACAAGCAAAGTTAAAAGATGATCAGGTGGTGTTGGTTATGTTTTCACATAATCATTATTTGGTCTGAATCATAACTCACAGCTGTAAATTTTCAGGACTCACAACCGCATTCTCTGAATTTTTCACGCTGTTTGAACTGAGCCGCACTGGACAACTAGTTGTCTGTCACATCATACAGTGCGAGAGAGCCGTTGTTTTGTGTGGTTTCGGTAACTGACAGCGACAGAGATATGAGCTGTGTGTCATCTTAATGGGTTAGTTCACCCAAAAATATGAAAATTCTGTAATTTATTACTCACCCTCATGTCGTTCCACACCCGTAAAACCTTCGTTAATCTTCAGAACACAAATTAAAATATTTTAGTTGAAATCTGATGGCTCCATGAGGCCTACATACCATAGCCAGCAATGATATTTCCTCTCTCAAGATCCATAAATTGCACATAAAATGAACACTGCTCAGTGTGCACACTACAGGCTGTTAAATGTAACACAGAAACATGCTGGAGTTAATGAGATAATTAGGTGATAACGAGCAGAATCACTGAAGGACAGAGAAACAACAAGAACTACGACTTCAGCCACAGCCTTCAATGAAATCTACTGAAGATAAAAGACATTAAATCTCTCAAGATCTGATTAAACAACTCCACAAACAGCATTACCAGCTTCACTTATTACTAACCAGACTGACTTTATTTCTGACACACATCTACAAAAGTTGTTATTGAGAATTACCAGAGGCAGAGGTGGGTAATCCAGGGATCAAAGAGTAAAAGTCCTGCCATATTTTTATTCCACCCACTGAAGCATTAATGAGATAAATAAGTGATTAATTGAGTGTTGATTGACCATTATTGAAGACACCTGATGGTAACAAGCAGAATCACCAAAGGAGAAAATCACAATTTTTAAGTTACCATCATTGAGGTCAGGGTTTGTTTTAGTTGAGCTCTTGACCCTTGCCTTTTTAATAATCAGTTGTAATATCAGGCGATGGTCACGAGAACATCGCCTTCTACGTGTGTTTTATAGAAAATTATAAAGTTTGAAGTCACCGTTATAGAGGTGAGCGTTTGCTTTAGATGGGCTCTTGATTCTGGACATATAACATTAGTTGTTTTCTGAATGCTTTAACTGTGTTATCAAGACATGTTAGTTATAGCAATAAATGCAAGAGAACCTCTGATCACATGAATTGGGTTGGTAAGTGCTGGTGACTCAACCATCAGGTAGTGTTCTGATTCACTGATCATCACTAAATGATGCTGTTTTTTTCATTATGCGGCATGAAGCATGTCACCATTGTTGAGATTCATACATTGATTCTTGATGTCTGTGTGTGAAGACACTTAGTTTACACTCACTGACATCTTAAACCTTTAAGACAAACCTACATGATCTATATTTGTACTACACACATTGTACTGTCAGTTTTCACTTGATTTGTTATCAATGTACTGTACTTGCATACTATAATGAGCAAAGTGTATAAAAATTCATACACATTATTTTGTTTCAAAACAAACTGTATTTTTGTGATTCAGCACAGAGCTGGTTTGTTTGGTTCATTAGAACTCATTAGAATTTGAAATCCTTATGGAATTGTATAAATACTTCTATAGTATATGAATCTGGATGTCACTTTTGCACTTTTTTTTTGCATGTTTTTGCAAGTATATAATTTTACTTTTGCTTTTAATAACAATTTTCATAAATGTAACGTGCACATTTTAAATAAACAGTTTATTTAAATTTTTATTAACAGGTTATTTAAGTATCTTTATTAGGTATTGTAGTTATTGATATTTTGAATTAGTTTTAGATCTTCTGTTTATATTTGTGCAGTCTATCACATGGTCAAACGGCTCAAAAAGTATAAAATGTATCTGCAATTCCTAAAACTCACCACTAGAGGTCATCAAACCCTCACAGATTGCACTATAATATTTACTCTGCCACTACTCAGATCAGTCATCTAAATACAACTTATATTAAATATATAGCTAAATCATGAACAAGAGTCTATAATGAGAATAATATGATTTTAAAAAAGTGCAATATGAAACAAATGATACTGGAATGTCACATAAAACATGCGGACAAAAGCACCATGTCCATCCCCAAGTGTGCTGCACATCCCAGTGTCCTTCTGCAGTATAGATCATAAAACTGACCATCTCCAAGTAATCGATTAGGATGCGAGCCAAACTAAAAAATGCAATTACACATAAAATATTTTTTTCCCAAATACAGTTTGTCATTTTAGGTAGTTCTTATCATGCTGATGTGTTTTTAAGCCATGAAACATTGCATTTTCAGTTGAATTAGAGGAAACCACTTGAAACATTCGCTGTGTTCAGCTTTTGTTTGATTTGTTCATTGCAAACAGCTGAAAGTCTGTAAACTTTGCTAATAAATCTGATTAGCAGTGGGCGTCAAATAATTATGATTGCAACTGTGTTTCTTTCCTTAAACAGTGTGATTTATTTTTTTCATATAATATATATATTCTAAACTTTTATAAAATTCCATTTGCATCTTTTCAGATTAAAAATCCAAGATGTGTCATAATATTTATGATATTAATCTTCTGGATCTGATTTCATAAACCAGAAGAATGACAGTAGCCACGCCCACCAGACCAGAGAGGACCAATCGGATCACAGCTTCAGTTGGACCACACCAATGGACTTCTGAGGGGAAAAAAAATATCTTTAAATTCCTGTTGATGACAGGAACAGGAAAAAACTGGAAAACATCAGAGAATAAAGATGATAACATGTCTGTCATCCATTTAATCTGTAATGTAAACTAGTAATGCATGATGTCTCTACTCACCATAGACAGAAACACTAAATCTTTTTTGGTCAGATCCACTCCATTTATCCCTAGTTTATAATCTCCAGCATGTTCAGTTCTGGTGTTTGTGATGGTCAGAGATCCAGTTTGATTGTCCAGCTTCAGTCTGTCTCTGAATCTCCCATCAGGACCATCAGATGTGGAGAAGATTCCAGCAGCTCTACTGATTTGAGCTATCAGAGAGTTTTCAGCTCCATGTTCCCACAGTATTTCTTCATCTTTACGTATTTCAGTAAGATTAGTGTATAAAGTGACAGAATCTCCCTCCATCACTGACACTGGCACTGACTCACCTGGAGAACAAAAGGGCCAGATTTTACACAGATTAAGGATATGTTGGTTTACAAAGACTAAAGTAATTTCATGTTTACTTCAGTTTTCTTTACCAAAAGTGCTGCAGAGGATTTTCATTTGCTGCACATAATGTAATGACTGCTAAATGAATAAACATACCTGCAGTGTAATAATATATAAGGGATGGTGTACATCCAGCCGCAGAGGTGTAAAGAGTACCTGAAAACTATACTTGAGTAAAAGTACAGATACCTTATATCGAAAATGACTCCATTACAAGTTACAAGTCATCAGTTCCAATACAACTTGAGTAAAAGTCTGATTTTAACAGTACTTCAGTATTTTACTCATGCTGAATGTAAGCTCAGAAATGCACTAGTCCTCAACACCTGAGAGACTGACAGTGAGAATAAGAAGCAATTGATTTGTAAGATGAGAAATCAAGTTTATTTTCTAAAATCAAAATAAAACTGAACACCTCAATATAGCAATAAATCAAGGTCGACACAACAACCTTTTAAACGTCTATAAACTCTCAGCTCTCGGTTGAGCTCAAGTCCATAAAAAGGCCATAATTAAAACAATATCCTTCAAAAAGGTCTTGTCAATGTAGTGGATAAATAAAACAATGTAAAGTAAAATTAAACAGTCAAAGTCTACTGTATGTGCTGGTTTAAGCCTCATCACCAGCTGCAGTCATTTCCTCATCTAATAAATCAAACATCTGCAATCAGCAACTACCTGCTAATCCACTCACATTCATGTAAAGTAGCCTTGTTTTGGGTGAGTAAAGGCAAAATGCACAAGATATAGTACCTTCAATGCCCTTAGATGGTGCACAGCAAAATGCCCAGTGTTAAATGAACACCCAAAGTGTACATATGACTCCATCTTGTCGGGTGTTAAAAAGTAACACTGAAGCAGTGTTAAAGTTAATGAGATAATTGATTGATGATTGAGTGATGATTGACAATTAGTGGAGACACCTGATGATAATAAGCAGAATCACTGAAGAAACAACAAGAGAAAAAGAGAGAGACACAACAACTACAACTGACTTCCAGCCATTAAACATTATTACACTTATTATTAACCAGTTTGATTTGATTTCTGTCACACATCAACAAAAGTTCTTATTGAGAATTAACAGATGTTTAGATGTTAATGTTTGAATGAAAGTTTAGTTTGAAGTCACCATGATGGTGAAAAGCATTTCCTTTAGTTGGGCTCTTGACTCTCTTTATTAACATTAATTTATCTCTGGCTGTTCCAACTTTGTGTTTGTAAAGCACATTTGTTATAGTCAGAGAAACTATGATCTATGCTTTGTTTCCCAATAGTGCTGTAAGCCAAAGGTTATCAGTTTAGGTTTACAATGCTTTGGGAATCACAGTCATAATGGTTGTGTTTTCTCATTGTGAAATGGTCAGATTCATTGGTGACATCCAGTATTAACTGGTGATATAGATGTTATATTATTTCTTTACAGTAAATCTGTTGAGATCCAGCAGAGCTCTTACAATCTGAAAAGTTTTTATTTTTAAACACAAACAGACATCAAGAATCAGCATATGACCCTCAACAATGGTGACAATCAAACAAAGTGCTTCATGTTGCAGTGCATGATGGGAGCCACCAATCAAAACTCATCCATGGCTCCCATCATGCATTGCTGCATGAATAAATTATGCAGCTGAATTGTCCTGTAATTTTCGTAGATTGTTCATGTTTGCTTTATTTTTCTGTTGTTTTGTTGTGACAGTAGCTTGTTTTGTGATGTTCAGAGTCGATCTGTTTGTCAGTATTTTGTATTTATTTATCGTCACCGTTCTTGAGAATCAGATGCTGATTCTTGATGTCTGTGTGTTTAAACACTGAAGCTTCAGTGCATAATGTATTATTCTTAAAAAAAAGAGAAAAAAAAGGTCTTCCTGCTGTTGGATCTCAAGCTGTAAACTCACATGACTACAATCATTAACACTAAAGCTACACATCAAGCACACAGTCAGAGATTTAGACTTTAAATGACAACTGGCTTAATTCAACATTCATAAAATTATATTGTGACCAGATCCTTTTTTCTCTGACTATAACAAATGTGCTTTACAAACACAAAGTTGGAGCAGTCAGAGAAAATTAATAATAAAAGGTAAAGAGTCAAGAGCCCAACTAAAGCAAACGCTGACCTCTTTCATGGTGACTTGAAATAAAACATTCCATAAATCATTAATTAAGACCTTTTTTCTCTCTTTCCTTCAGTGATTCTGCTTATTATCATCAGGTGTCTCCACTAATTGTCAATCATCACTCAATCATCAATCAATTATCAATCAATTATCTCATTAACTTTAACACTGCTTCAGTGTTACTTTTTAACTCCCAGTAAGATGGAGTCATATGTACACTTTGGGTGTTCATTTAACACTGGGCATTTTGCTGTGTGATATTGCTTCTTTATAGCAGAAATAAACTGCTGCAGAAAAAGTTAGCTGCCATGAAAAATGTAATTTGTAATTGCATTACTCATCACAAATGTAGTGGAGTAAAAAAAGTTTGCTCAAAAATGTAGTCTGTCACATTTCCGCCCACTGCTGCTTCCTTCCACTCCCCACCAGAGGTCTCCGGTTCACCATTTAAGACTTTTTCATTGCACACACAGTCACTTCACTCTGGACTACATTTCCCACAATTCCCCAGCTAGGCACTGATCACACTCAGACCTGTTTCCCATCAGGTTCCCTTTATAAGCTGCACTCCCTCAGACACACGTTGCTGAGTATTGTTTAGCCTTGTATCTGACCTTATCTCCATGTTCCTTGCTCCTTGCCTAGCCTGTATTTTTGACCCTAGACTGTTTCCTCGTTTATGATTGTTTGCTGCCTGCCTAGACCTTTGCCTGTGTTTGGATTACTCTTTTGCCTTGCCTTCCTGTATCTGATTGCTGGTGTTTGACCCTCTGCCTGTACGACTACCCTCTTCCTATTAAATAAGCCTGCAAGTGGATCTCCAACTCCGTTGTCCCGTTCCATCCATTATATAGTCAAGTAGAGAGTAAAAGTTTCCACTATCTTGGATACTCAGAACAACTACAAAGTACCCAAAAAGATACCTAAAGGTGCCATCGAATGTTTTTTTACACGATGTAATATAAGTCTAAGGTGTCCCCTGAATGTGTCTGTGAAGTTTCAGCTCAAAATACCCCATAGATTTTTTTAATTCATTTTTTTAACTGCCTATCTTGGGGCATAATTAGAAATGCGCCGATTCATGCTGCGGCCCCTTTAAATGCTGACGCTCCCCGCACACAGAGCTCGCGCTTGCCTTAAACAGTGCATAAACAAAGTTCACACAGCTAATATAACCCTCAAAATGGATCTTTACAAAGTGTTCGTCATGCATGTGGCATGCATGCGTCGGATTATGTGAGTATTGTATACTGTTATATTGTTTACATTTGATTCTGAATGAGTTTGAGGCTGTGCTCCGTGGCTAACGGCTAATGCTACACTGTTGGAGAGATTTATAAAGAATGAAGTTGTGTTTATGAATTATACAGACTGCAAGTGTTTAAAAATGAAAATAGCGACGGCTCTTGTCTCCGTGAATACAGTAAGAAATGATGGTAACTTTAACCACATTTAACAGTACATTAGCAACATGCTAACGAAACATTTAGAAAGACAATTTACAAATATCACTAAAAAATATCATGTTATCATGGATCATGTCAGTTATTATTGCTCCATCTGCCATTTTTCGCTGTTGCCCTTGCTTGCTTACCTAGTCTGTTGATTCAGCTGTGCACAGATCCAGACGTTAATACTGGCTGCCCTTGTGTAATGCCTTGAACATGGGCTGGCATATGCAAATATTGGGGGCGTACAAATTAATGATCCCGACTGTTGCGTAACAGTCAGTGTTATGTCGAGATTCGCCTGTTCTTCGGAGGTCTTTTAAACAAATGAGATTTATATAAGAAGGAGGAAACAATGGAGTTTGAGACTCACTGTATGTCATTTCCATGTACTGAACTCTTGTTATTCACCTATGCCAAGATAAATTCAATTTTTAATTCTAGGGCACCTTTAAGTACAATAACTTGTTACATTTACTCAAATACTTTACACCTCTGTCCAGCCGGTTGTTATCTCAGAATAAACCCCAACAGGGTGATCTGGAATCAGAATGAAGGGGATTATTCTGAGATAACAACCGGCTTATTACACAGCTACTTGCCAAATAAATAATTAGACACAAAATACTGATCTGATTCAAAAAATTTTATTAGCTCTTTAAACGCAAAGCTTCCGCAGAGAGAGCAGTTGCTAACGCAGCAAGTTCAAACAAGAAGGAAATTTAAGGGAGCACAGTCACACCACTTATTAAACGGCATTTCGCCACATAAATATTTATGAGGATAAGAGATATTGATCAGAGATTAAACTGTTTTAAAATTGTACGTGTTTGATATCTTATAATCCAACAGTGTACAAAATAATAGTCGCAAAATGGCAGCAGCCGCGTTTGTATGAAACGAGAGAGCGAGTCCACGATATGACATAATTAAATAACTGTATGCAAAATATTGATTTGACTCAGTTTTAATGTTTTATTAGCTCACCAAATGCAAAACTTCGACAAAGAAAAAACGTTCCTAGCAAGCGTTTGGCGCTGCAGACTTCAGTTACCTGGTTGAGGCTGTGATTTCTGTTTTCAGCGGTTGTTATTGGGGAATAATGTAAAGCTGGGTGATGCAACTGACCAATCAGAATCAAGTGTAATAAGTAAAATTAAGATATTCATAACAGCAAAAATAAATAAATAATAAAAATGTTTAATTCATGACTGCATAACTTTCATGATTTTGCATCACTGTGAGACCTGGAACACCTAAAACAGAGAGACCAAAGTATATCTTACAGTAATAAACTTGATTTGATTTGATCTGTGAAGCATTGCAACTGAAAATCAAACCAGCTCATGACATCCAATAAAAATATATTTATAACCTACCAGACAGCAACATGGTGTCAGCCCAGATACCTCCCCTTAAAACAGTAAGTAGCACAATTCGACAGCAAAGAATGCTACCTATCAAATTGTGCTTCCAGCATGATATAAACGTGGTTTGAGGCTTTATTAACGTCTACACCTACCCCAACCCTACCCTTACAATATTGAAAATACAGTGTTGGTGGCACAATCTAATAGGTAGCAGCATTATTTGTTACAACACCTGTTTACAGTTGGTCCGCATGTAATTAAGATGTACCAGATGTGGGCCGGATCTGAGCCACACTATGTTGCTGTCTGGGTTACCAATCAGCCACCACAAACAGAACAACGCAAACATGTGAAACATTCTTTTTTGTTTAATTGAAAAAAAAAGTTTGGTGTCACCATTATGATGATCAGTGTTTGCGTTAGTTGGACTCTTGACCCTTGAACCTTTAACATTAGTGTTTCTCTGGCTGCTGTAACTGTGTGTCTCTGATACATGTTTGTCATGGCAAAAAAAAGAATCAAGAGAAACTCTGATCAGATGATATTGGTCACTTTTTAGTGATGTTTAGTCTTTGTTTATTGGCCCGATTCACTGTTATCAGATTCTCTGATTAAAGTGTTTAATATTATTTGCTAACTTTTCATGCCAGTACTACTACACAAACTCCTGCAGTGCTGTAATATTCTGAAAGATTTTATAAAGTCATTAAGCAGAAAATCTTTTGACAGGATCATATAACTATATTAAATTACACAAACGTATGCATTTAATCTCACTTTATTAACCAGCGTCTTTGCTGCTGACCTTCAATGATCTAATTCAACCATACTAACAAGTAAACATTTATTTAGATTAAATTCAGAAATAAGTTCCTTCTCCTGTATACTATCTTCTTTAATCCAGAATGGCAGTACAGCTGAAAAGTTTGTGTGAGCTGCGCCCTCTACTGTACAGGTGTAAATATGCAATTTATTCATTTCACTTTTGGTGTGAAAGGGCCTTAAAGTCTGTGTGAACCGGAAGTTGCAAACGTCAGTGTTGTGACGTATTTCCAAGTGAAACAGAATATTGAATAGAGGGCAGAGATTTACTTTAGAGATTTACTCCATCTCTTGCTCATAGCAGACTAACGGTTGGAGGGGAGTGCTTTACGTGTTTTCAACCCAAGCCGTCAAACTGACGTCATCAGAGAAGGAACGCCATTCCAGACCGGAAGTAACTTTTCAGATTTTGATTAAAGATTACCATGACAAACAATTTTTTTCTGTGTATTAACTTGCACGGATTAATTGTTCACCACAAGACTAGTAATATGAACTAACAAAGTAAATAAGGTCAATTTTGATTTCATGTGTACTTTAACATTTGCCAAAAAATATAACGTTTTTATTGTTATTAAAAAACTACCAAGTCCAGCCCAAGTGAAAAAAGTAACGCAAAAGTAATGCATTACTTTCCATAAAAAGTAACTAAGTAACGCAATTCATTACTTTTTTAAGGGAGTAACGCAATATTGTAATGCATTACTTATAAAAGTAACTTTCCCCAACACTGAATCTCAACAATGGTCACAATCAAAAAAAATATTCAACTCTGAACATCACAAAACAAGCTACTTGTCACAGTCTGTTTAGTTTCAGTTTCAGTTTATGGACTTTCTGTTTGTATTCTGTGATCACATGTTCTGTTTCCCGCCTTCATCATTAGTTCATCTGTATCACCTGAGTCTTATTAATCATCCCTGTTATGTTTGCTATTTAGTTTCCCCCTGTTCACTCGGTCTTTGTCCGTTCACCGTTTGAGTAAGTTGTGTTGCACCTATATGCCTGTTCTCCTGTGGATTATTGTATTAAACTAGTTTTTGGATATATTCTCCTCGTCTGTGTTACCTTCCTGCAACCAGCCATAACACTACTAAAGTCACAAAATAAACTTTGTTGATTGTCACCATTGTTAAGATTAATGTGTTGATTCTTGATGTCTCTGTGTGGAAGTACTTTAAAAAAGAAAAAAAAGAAAAAACACTAAACTAAATGTTTTATGCTTAATTTAAGTGAATGTATACATTTATAAATATTACTTTTGTAACCTGTTATAAAATAAGAGCTCATAATGAGGAGTTTCAGTAATGTTAAAACATTAACATTAAACATTATATAACATTAATCAAGCTTATTTTTTTTCCAAAAAATGTGGATAATTCTATTGACTGATAAATATCTAATAACCATAAATATATTAATGAAAAAAAAATTCTGGCATATTGTGAATCTCTTCTATTTAGAATTAATAATTGTGATGACAATAAGGGAAATAATGGACCGTTACGATTTTTTCCCCCAATTGTGCAGTCCTAGTCAAAATGGAGACAGCAAAAATTATTAAGAGAAAAAGCATCATTAAAACACAAATGAATAATTGAGTTATTCATCTTTGGTACTGTAGGCTACATCAAAGTCTCACATCACAATTTCTTTTAATCAAAACTTAATGAAATAATTAAGCAACAAGGCCAGCTTTAAAGAGCCAAGCACTTATGTCCCTAGTGTCATTGTAAAGTGGAGAGCATGAGAGCTATATCTTCATTACTAAATGTCCCTATCTGTAACATAATAGCCGGTGTGCACTCCCAAGGTTTTCAGACTTCAGGACACAATACATCTTTTATATACCACAGCAACATGGAAATGTATTGACACAATGGGTCTTGCGTCTGTGAGCTCAAGGTCACCACAAAAAAAAATTAAGTTGATAAAGAGCCAAAGTGAACACAGAATTTGGATGTTGTACTAAAAAAACAATGCATGCTGAAACCAAAATCAACAAAAAATGTAATTTAAAAAGCATCACATAAATATGAAATCGGGTATTCTGACATACTCTGACATGTTGATGTTATAGAGTCACTAACTCTTGACAAAATAAGCCCACAGAAAAGTCATCATGATCACATTATTCTCTTACCTGGGCTGACTTTTGGGTTCTTGTTGCACATGTGAGTGCCGCAGCAGTACGGTTGCATGTGGCTGTTGGAGGGGGCACACTGGAAAGGCCTGTCCGGTGGGTAAAGTTGATCTTGATGAATGCACTGACGCATCCCTATTACGATCTGTCGGGCAGACTTTGTGAAAATCGCATAACACAGGCCGTTGCTGTTGCATGTCCGATTTACGCATCGCTCACAATAACACAACAATCCTGATTCAGAGAAGAGAGAGAAAGAGACTCCAGGTTAGGATACATTTAGAAGGTCAGTTTGTTAAACAGCACAGGAAGTGTCCTAGGCTGATTAACCCATTATGTCCAAAATTCATCCGATTTGATCATTTTGAGTCAATTTAATATAGTTTCCTTTTCACTCTTTTGCATTCAACTGAATTCATAAATATAAACATTGAAAGTCAAAAGCCAATAACATGATAAATGACATTTTTTTTAAAAGAAACAAATGTTTTTATTCAGCAATTACTTTAAATGAATCAAAATTTAGATATATATTTATGTTACAAATGATTATTATTTTCATGTTACACTGAAGACTGGAGTAATAATGCTGAAAATTCAGATCTGCATCACAGGAATACATTTTTAAAATTTAGTATTCAACATTTGAAGTGGATCAATAAGTTTTCCTAAGAAGAAGGTATTAGGACATCTTTGATGTAAGGTTTTGATCCACTTCAAATGTTGACTACTGTATATTCAAATATAAAAAAAGTTATTTTAAATTGTAATAAAATTTCACAATATTATTGTTTTACTGTATTTATGAATAAATGCAGCCTTTGTGAGCATAAGACACTTCTGTCAAAAGTTAATGTATCTTTAAGATCTAAGTGAATGCACCAAGATACTGGCCCATTAAATGTATAGTTCACCCAAAAACAAAAATTCTGTCATTGATTCCAAACCACAGACTTTAATCTGTGGAAAAATGTCCGTTTTTTGTCCTGAAACATTCTTTCAATCATTCAAACACCTGCTGTGAACAAACACTGAAAGAAAGAGAAAGAAGAACACAAACTACAACTTTCTTCAGCCACAGCCTTAGATGAACTGAAGATAAAAGACATGAAATCTCTGAAGATCTACTGCAGAAAGTTGTAGTTTGTGTTCTTATTTCTCTTTCTTTCAGTGTTTGTTCACAGCAGGTGTTTGAATGATTGAAAGAATGTTTCAGGAACATCATACTAACCTTTAAATAACATTCTACTAACATTAAGGAAACTGGACATTTTCATGTTCTTGGAATGTTACAAATCAAAGTTCCTGCCATGTTGAATTTTAGATCAAAATTAGGTTGAAAAAACATTTGAGGAACATTATACCTTATAAAAACTATTTAATAGCTGAGAACTTTACAGTTAGGCTGGTGTCACAGGTTATGCAGAGAACTAACATTACATTTACAGACTGGCTTCAAACAAAATCACATCCATTCCCCTCCTAACACACTTTCCCACAAGACTGTTACTTTATTTCCTGATGCAATATTTTCAAACCTTTGAAATGACTGACAAGTTCCATATAAACATCAAGTGCCATCTTTGACTTCTGCTCTGGTTTTATTAAGATTACTACGTAAGAATGAGCATTCGTCTTTTTTTTTATTTGATATGATGCTCAGCACTATGATCTGGTAGCAAGATGTTGAAATGACTCCTGTTTACTGCACTGAATTAACTACAATAACTCATTGTAATTAGTCCTTTTAAGACTTTATATTTAAAAAACTTCTACCTGTAAATGACAAAGATCACCTCTGAGTGTTGCTTTGAAAAGCATGATTTTTTTTTTTTTTTTGCTTGCTAACACTACACAGGAAATAATCATAGATTCAGTCATCAAGATGCAGATAATAGCTTCTTTAGAAAGAAAAACAGCAGGAAGGGAAAAAAAAATACTTTAGTGGTAATTGGTCCAACATTTCATGAAATGTTCATATGACTTATGCACTAAAACTTCCATAGCTTTGCAGAATGGGACAAACAAGTTGTTATTCACTGAGAATCTTGTGTTGTTAACCGTTGCAGAAGAGACTGAAAAGAAAGATTCATTCATGAATCAGACATCACTATGTCAAGATATTTAGTAGTGATACACCGAAACTTTCTGGGCTGAAACCAAAACTTAAGTATGCACTAGGCCAAAAACTGAAAATTAAAAAGAATCTGTGGTTGAAACACAGACTGAGGGATCAGACTATCAACTTATCATTCTGGGGCTGTATAAAGCTGCTCAGGGTAAAATTTTAGTCTTAAGTGTGTCAAAATACTAAGAATGAATAATTTTACTCCTATAGAATAAGTGTGATTCATAAAGGTTCCTAAGTGTCAAGACTAGGTCTTAGCTCCTATATTATCTAGGAGAGCTGGAGAGGTCTTCTAACCTAGTTAACAAGATGGCAGCAAAGAAGGAGTATAGGAGTTATATGATGACATGGAGTTGATAAAACGAGATAAACTTGATTGATAATTTTTTTTGTAACTGACCTAATATGTAATAACTTTAAATAAATGTAATAAATATTACATAAACAATAATTATACTTTTAATGCATTTTAATACATTTAATGACTTTGAATAAACGTTTTATAACTTTAAATGTAACAACTTCTCCCACTCCACAAATCAATGCTCTGAATGTAGAAATGAAATAGTAATTAAATTTTTTGGTCATAAGACTTTCATAAACACATAAGCTACTTATACAGATGGTGTGTTGTTATATCTGTCACATCTTTTCCAGGAATAACTTAATATTCTATTTTAGAATGTTCCACAACAGTTGACCGGCTCTACTCACTTCATGTTAATGGTAAGAAAAAGAAGGGAAAGTTAAAAGTTTTTAAAAATGTATGAACTTTTCTTTTCATTAGAATGAAAAACAAGTATGAGGGCTTTTCACACTGATCATCATTTACCTGTGATTTCACCAAAAATATCTTAATTTGTGTTCTGAGGACAAATTAAGCTCTTACCGTGTTAATTCTGAAATGCTTGAGTAAAATATACATTTTATGTCAAATAAATGTTTATCATTTTTAGTGTTTAAGCTTTGTGTTCAATTTATATTCAGTTAATCATTTAAGACATAAAACAAGTTGATGAAAAGGTTACAAGGGGTTTAACACACACACACACACACACACACACACACATATATATATCCTTGTAACTTTTGTGTGTGTATATATATATATATATATATATATATATATAAATATATATATATGATTAAGCTATTAACAAAAAGTGAAAAGTGAGGACCTAATTATCTATAATTTCAGTTAGATCGTTTTAATAAAATATTTGACATTAACATAGTTTTAACTTTAAAACGCTCCAAAAGCAATGCCTATGAAGATAAATTTGCTCTGCCCATTTCCGGCCTCAGACTGTCATGACGTATGGTTCTGCGGATCTGCAGTTAGTCTTATCTTACACGATCTGTTACAACTGACGTAAACATGTAAAACTGGTTTCCTGTCAATGGACACAACTTGATAACAGATGCATAGACATGAAGCCTTTGATATCTGTCCTAAAACCACTGGAGTAAAAGAAAAAGTCTGACATTTTACGATTTTAAAGACCCCCTGTGGTGAAAATCAAGTTTTTAATGTTGTTTATAATGCTTATGTATTTTTAATATGCTTTAAGACAAACCATGTGCAAATTCATAAGTCAGCACCATTGCTGAGTATTTTATGTTTGAAACTGCAGTAAACCAAAGACAGTCTAAAACCCGCGGTTTGAAATCGGTGGTGTTTGTGACGTCACAGACTACCTTTTGACCAATCAGAACAACGTGCTGGCAGGCTTTAGCATATCATTAACTATGACCAATCTGAAGCAGGAAAATCTCGAGAGAAGCAGGTTATCCCAGTATATTTTCTGTTGATATGAAAAATTGTGTAGATTTATCAATATAGCGAGTCTATTACGATGTTACGATAAACTATATGCCTTTCTCCACTGATGTTCTGAGTTGTTCAAAGCGTTTGTAAGCGTTTGCATCTCTGTCTGAGATGAAGAACGGGAACGGTGTGTGTAACATTAGCAACACATTATTATCTGTTTGATAACGTAGTCAAGCAAAAGGCTAATTATATTAATTCATATTAATTCATGACAGAACTGTCGCAAGGGCTGTGCCAAGTGTGCGAGCGCATAGGGACTCGCGCCAAAGTAAAGTGACAGCTGACTTGAAGTAAAGCCAATAAAGTTCAAGTTGTTGTCCTTCAAAATACTTTAATACTATAAAACATAGCTAAACAATATTGCTCTGAGCGTGTGCATGTGACCGTGATTCATGTGCATATGTCATTTAGTGTGACAAGTTCTGAGAGAGCTTTATTCAGTCCATTATAAATTCTGATTTTGGCGCCTCTGGAATGGATCAAGCCATAGATATTAGCCTACCTGATGAGTTCAAGTAAATATGCTGGAAATCCGTGCTCTTTCAAGGATGTGCATTTATTTCATGTACGGAGAAGGCACGGGCACCTACAGGATCTCATCTGAATGTTTTTTTAACATCTGAAACCTCAAAAAAGCAACGAAATTGACCCTTCGCCGGAAGTTTGATTGACAAGCGATCTAACCAATCAGAACACCGAATCCGCCATTTTGTCTGACAAAGCAGTCAGGAGTTAGAAGATTAATCACGGTGGAGTCAAACTCAAAAAATTTTGTTTATTAACATCTTTCCGCGTTTGAAACAACATTCCTTCTCATGTTTATTCATGTTTATTTGATGCTATAAATTAACTAGTAGGAAGAGATGATGGGTTCACGAGCCGCTTGAGCTGAGGCGCTACAGCATTCTGTCACGACACATTAAAGAGCCACAAAACGGTTTTTATTGTTTGCATTTCTTAAAAAACTACACAGTTTGAAAGCTGGGACTTTGTTTAATATCATAAGTAACCTGCTTTGTCTTGTCTGTTGACGTGTTGTCAGTGTCCTCTTTGCTCCACGATGTATTTTACACTCTGTGTGGTGTGATAGTGCCACGGCTTGTCAGACAAAGCAACAGTAACTAAGGGGGGCGGGTCTTTGCGGAGGGTCAATGGACCCTTTCGGGCCACGCCCGAAAACCGCCACAGGCCAATCGTGGTTTAGCAACCGTTACTAGGCGCGGGAGGTCTGTCAAGCTTTCGAGCGAGGGAACATGCCGAAGCGTTGTGCTTATGGATTGTGTTAATCTGATACCCGAGTTTAGACGGGGTGGTGGAATTTTTTTCCCTTCTCGAAACCTAAAACCCAAGGGGAGAAGTGCCGGTGTTCTGACAATTTGTGCTACCCTGTCAGATTTTACTACCTCCCATTCAGATTGTGCTTCCAGCGTGATATTAACGTTATGGCTTTATTAACATCTACACTTTCCCCAACCCTAAACTTACCCTTAACAATAATGCAAGTACAGTAATTGTGTATTATTTATCATGACGACAATGATGTAATATTGATGTATGCATATGCAGTAAGTCCGGGTAAGTTAGCTAGCTAGCTAACTCAGCACATCGTTGCTTGGAAATAATGACGGTTCTTTGTTCATGATGCATATAACGTATTTTAATGTGAAATAATATGATTAAAGGCAAGACGGAGTAACGTTAGCCTGGCGTGCTAAAATTATAAGCGGGAGAATGTTATCATTGCAAAGTGGTCAGGCTACGTCTTGTGTTTATTCCATAAGACTTATGGATAAGCTGTTTGATTTATAATTATTAGGTTATTTTCACAAATTTTACTTAACCTGCTGTGGATGAACAAAGCTTTTCCTCAATAAACTGTGTTTCCCATTTGAATGGTCAGCGTATGAGGCGGCTGCTGCTTGCGCTGGGAGCTTTAGCTTCAATTTTGATCAAATTATTTTCTAATCGGTTGCATATTATGTCGTGGATATATCCCTCGAATGCATACTGCAGTCCCTTTTGTCTTGCTCTCTCAGATATTTCACCTGTTCGCCAAAAATGACTAATTATCTCCTTGAAAATGTCTGACACCGGTGCATACACACTGTAAATGACTTGCCAGGCTCGAAAGCTTGACAGGCGTAGCAACAGTAACTAAGGAGGGCGGGGCTTAGCGAAGGGTCCATTGTCAAACATCCATTTAGTGCATGTTCACAGAGGAAAACGGCTGCTTGTTCTCTCGATACGGTCTGTTTTACTGAGAAATCACTTCAGGTGATTCAGTGACAGAGCAGTCCAAACGAATGCAAGTGGATTCAGACCGTTTTGTAAAGGCGTTTTACCAATTCATACTTTAAAACAATTGAAGCGTCAGAAAATATGTGAGCAGTTCAATTGCACAGCTGTTAAACTGAATATACGAAGCGAAGCAAGTTTTTTTTTTTTAAATATCTACAACACAAACAAATTACTCGTCACTGCAGCAACAGTAGACTCTCCGAGCTGGCGTGAGCGAGTGGAGGCGGGGCTAATTTGCATATTAATTGATGCGTGTATATTAAATTCAAGCTATTTTAAGGCATGAAGATTTTTTTTTTTCACTTGAATTTTTTTTTAAATATGTCATTTTGGTGATCAAAGATGAGTTTTAAGGGATAAAATAATTGACTACAGGGGGACTTTAAATGTCGTCTCATGAAAGCAAAGAAGTCCATCACCATAAAACACACGCCAAAATACGTACTGAACAGACGTAAAATAGGAACTGACTGAAAGTAAACTGTGGTTCAAGTTCGAGCACAAATCTCGTCAACAGTTTCAGATGACTGAACATTTGATCTAGAGGTTGTTATAAATTAACAAGAGCTTTGAAGTATGGAAAATAAATACTGGGTCGCTAAATCCAAACCTCCCGCGGTGCTCCGATTGCATGCGCGAGTCACTCCATCTCTCCCTACGAGAAAACGCACTCTCTCGCAAACTGATGTGGATGTGACCGATGTCACAAAAAAACACTAAACACTCAGCGCAGCTTTCTAAAACCTGCACCTTATTTGAACAGCCCTAGGTAGCATCTAGTAAAGTATTCTAATTTATTGAGATAGTGAATTGGTGGGTTTTTGTTAAATGTGAGCTAAAATCATCACAATTAAAAGAAACAAAGACTTAAAATACTTCAGTCTGTGTGCATTGAATTTATTTAATACACAAGTTCCACAATTTGAGTTGAAATACTTAAGTAAATTAACTTTTCCAAGAAATTCTAATTTATTGAGATGCACCTGTATATAAGCTGCAGTTCAGAACTTTTGGCACTCTAGCAGTAAATGCCATTAAGGGACCTGGATAATGGATAGGGGGCGCTGGACCAAAAAAGGTTGAGAACCACTGCTTTAGGACAATATAACATTGCAATCAAATTAATAATAAAAGAATAATGATAATTAATACACACACGATTATGTATTTCAATGGATTGTGTCTGAAACGATAAGTATGTCGTGGAAGTAGGCCTATATCACCACATAGAAATGTTGGGCATAGCTAACGTTAAGGTAATTCCTTGTGCTCAGGCAGTTTGGCGTGACTTGCCTGGAACACTACAAAGTTGTGAGTCGTGGTTTGAAGTCGTGACTTACGGGCTCAAAAACCTGCCTGGAACACAGCATTATTCTCACCATCGTTGAGATTCACAAGCTGATTTTTGATGTCTGTGTCTCTAAATGAAGGTTTTTTTGTTTGTTTGTTTTTTTGATCAGAACAACTTTTAAGAAATCCTTTGGATTATATTGATAAAGCTGATCTTCTGCTGTAGAATCACAGTGCTGCTGTAATCAATAATGTAAATCTAACTCAGAGATTGGGCTCTAAATGAGTTCAGTGATTCAGATCAAATAATAATTATGTGAAAACATAACCAACAGCACCTGATCATCTTTTCTCTTTGCTTGTCTGGCTGTTATAACTAGGGATGGGCATTTTTCCAAAATATTGTATTCGAATATTTGGACTTGTAAAAAAAACAAATATTCGAATATTCGTCTATTTAAATTAGGTTAAACGTGAAAGACGTTATTTTTTTAATTCATCAAGATTTTGTAACCATTTCTGAACATGCTTGTGATTAGGCAATATACACAACAAGCTTATGTTATATCTTGAGGTTTACTTTTAGTTCAATGCATGGGGGGTATGTGAGAACATTGCGCGCGGGCACAGATTATTTTTTTATTATTTATTTGCTTTACATGCTCATTTTCTAGATATTTTTATTAACCTATATGTCCAAAACTGTAATTTTTCACACAAAAAAATTAACATGTTGTTGCAACATTTTACCAAAATCAACATTTGGTTAAAACCTCA
Source organism: Megalobrama amblycephala (assembly GCF_018812025.1). Lineage (NCBI taxonomy): Eukaryota > Metazoa > Chordata > Actinopteri > Cypriniformes > Xenocyprididae > Megalobrama > Megalobrama amblycephala. The sequence continues at coordinate 7,693,525 of NC_063045.1, read as the reverse complement.
TGTTATAAAAGACGAAGTGCAGGATATTTTAGACAATATTGGCTGATTAGATGGCAATACTGTTTGCCACATCTCGGACCTCAAATATATAAAATATAAGTAAACTCGACGAAACTTCAGAGGAAGCATATGTCTCGAAATGTTACCATTGAGTCAGTTTTAACACATCCTTTCTGTGATTTCCTGTCAGTGGACTTAACTTGATAACAGATGCATAGATATGAAGCCTTTGATGCCACTCCTGTGGATCGGAAATATCAATGTCCTGGAGTAAAAGAAATAGTGTGACATTTTACGACAGAGTTTTTAAATGTCCATCACCACAAAACACTAGTTTTGTGGTGATGTCAAAACCCAAGTCAAAAACACTAAACATCATGCCAGCGCGGCTTTCTAAAACCTGCGCCTTATTTGAACACCCCTAGGTAGTAGCCTAAAGTTATCCTGAGAAAAAAGGAAACGCGCAGATAAAACTTAAGAAATGCTGACGAGGGGAAACTATGAAGTGTTACAGTCCCAAGCACTCACCTCGCGCCTCTTGGGTCACCGAGAATACAAGTAAAGCCAGCAGCAACGAGCGGCAAAGTAAAGTTCCCACGTCCATCATGGTAGAGATGATTCTTCGGGACTGGCCAGTTTTTACCTCACACATTCAAATAGTCGAGGCTTTGCGTCGAGAAAGGTAGCGCTCTGATTGGTCAACACAGAGAAACATGCTCCGCCCACATTGATTTTCCAGTTATCCTGGCTGAATTTTGCCCTGACGCAGGCTAAATTAAGCTATATCAATCCTACTAGAAATGAATGTGTTTTACAGTCACTGCATGGTCTTCTGTAAATATGTTGCATAATTTTAATTATCTTCCATTAATATACTAGATATACTGTCATTTATCTAATTATGCATACTGTTATTTTACTGTTATCATGAAGACTGCTGTTCATATTGCTGTTAGAGCTTTGATGAATATATTATTGCAGTTTGTGTTGATTTAGCTTATCCTTTAATAAAGGATCATGTATGTCACTCTTTCATGTGTACATGCATTTTATTTGGCATTGGTAGCACAAACTGTGGTTATCTTCCCAAATTCTAGTTTTACTTCACTGAATCAATAACTATGTAGCCTAGTATATTGGACATTTATGAAAAAATTTATTTTTATTTTGCTGTTATCTCTTGTCAGCTTGGATCTTTGGAGAGAAAAAATAATGATGATTAATACATTGTGTTGCAGTCATGGTTCAGTGTGAATATGCGCCTTTTTAAATGCTAAAACTAGTAAAGACAATAAAATATATCAGCAAACACTATTCACCTAAACAAAGCCGGATTAACTATTTGGACATTTAATACATATATATAGGGTAAGTTTAAATGCGTAGTTTCATTTATTATATTAACTGTGTATTATGTTTGTATTATTATGTATTATTCAAGTCATTTTTTGTATTATTATTATTAACACGTCATCTAGTTAATTAAATAATTTAATTGTATTACATCATATTAGGTGTGTCACGGTGAAATACAAATATTAAATTACTTTTACAGATATTTTGAAGAAAGTTTGTAACCAGACCACTTTGGGGCATCATTGACTTCCATAGTAGAAAAAAAAAACTACTATGGAAGTCATTGGTGGCCCAAAACTGTTCAGATTTCTTTGTGTTCAACAGAACAAAGAAAATTATACAGATTTGGAACAACCTGAGGGTGAGTAAATGATGACAGAACTTTCATTTTTGGGTGAACTATCCCTTTAACATCATTCACAAAATGTCTGAGAAAACTACACATATTGATGTTTTTTATTATTTATTTGATTCACCATTCTTGAAAAACAAAGATTGTAGTATCAATATAATCAATAAGACAATCATTGTTTTATTGTAATTCAGCTCACAATGAATAAATGTAACACAGTGTTGCTTTTTAACAAATCTTTCTGTGCTATAAATGATCGATTAAGAAAATTATACTTTCACTGAAAGGATTTTAACTCATAATGTAATAACTGCACATGTAAAAACTGCACATAACAAAAAGTATTACATTTATTATTTTTTGTTTTAAAAGCTGTTACAAATATGACAATATAACAGTGATTTTGGTGAGTTTGTAATGTAATACAATTCTCAATGTATAATTTTATAACATTATGAGCTCAAGAAATTATTAGGTTTTGAGAAAATTATTGCATTATCAACATTTTATTACAATAATAATGTAATACATATTACATTATGTGCAGTTTTTACATAATGTGCGGTTATTACATTATGAGAAAGTTATTTCAGTATCATAGTATTTAGTATCATTATAGAACGGTACCACTATAGTTTAGTGTATATACTATTATAGTCATTAATATTTTTTTAATTATTTATGTTTTAATTAATATATTATGTTTGAAAGATATATTGGTTTTGTTGTTAATTTTTATGCATGTTTTATCTGTTTATATTGTTTTATTAATTTTTCTTTCAGTTTTAGTCTGAGTAATTTAAGTAGGCTAATTCAGTGTAAGCTAAACATTATTATTTAATTTCAGTAAATGTTTATTTTAACAATGTTGTAGTTAACCACAATAATAACCCTGGCTTCGCTTCGTTTCAAAGTGAGATAAATGAAAAAGACGGTCCTACTCGGTTTGAGATCGCCGGGCCTGGTCTGTGCTATTTGCAGCGCGTTTCTGTTTTTGCTTGTGTTGTGGACTTTTGCAGCACATGTGTTGTCAAACTGATGGAGATGATTTCTTTATTTGCTGGTGTTTTTTCCATTTGCATGTGTTTTCTTCATTTGCAGCGTGTTGAGCTCTCTCGCCCACCGTACATCTAAGGCTGTGGCTGCAGAAAGTTGTAGTTTGTGTTCTTATTTCTCTTTCTTTCAGTGTTTGTTCACAGCAGGTGTTTGAATGATTGAAAGAATGTTTCAGGAACATCATACTAACCTTTAAATAACATTCTACTAACATTAAGGAAACTGGACATTTTTATGTTCTTGGAATGTTACAAATCAATGTTCCTACAATGTTGAATTTTAAATCAAAATTAAGTTGAAAGAACGTTTGAGGAATATTATACCTTATAAAAATGTTCCTGTAATGTCAAGAAAACTGAACATTTTTAATGTTCCCAGAACCAACACTGGATAGAGAATGTTCTTATAATTGTTAGCTGGCCGTGTATCATCTCACATTGCTGGATGGATAGGGTTTGTAATGCAACGTATGCTTAATGCCAGGTTTAAAGCTCATTAGGCAGACTCAGGTCCTCAATCACAATATAAATGTTACTGTGAATATATAACTTTGTTTGATGGGTAATATTACTGACTAACTAATAAGCAGTATGTCTTACTCTCTATCACTGCATGTCTGTGTCTGTCGAAGTTTAATGTTTAAATATAATTCTAATTGATGTTAATGTCATCGCCGCTTCAAAGCTTGCTTCTTAAAATACTGAATTTGTATCTTATTTATATTTACATTTATGCATTTAGCTTTTATCCAGAGCAACTTACAAAAGGAGAACATAAGCAGTTTATCAATCATTTAAAATGTTTTTTAACATTAATTATAAACCAAATTAATGAAACTAGTTATGCATTCACAGTAAGGAATACAGAATTTATTTGATTCCCAAAACAAAAGTGTTTTTAATAATAATAATAATAATAATAATAATAATAATAATAATAATACTAAATCATTCAAGCCGATCATTCAAAACATTGAAATTAAGAATAAGCAATCTGTACTACCGCTTTAAAATAAGGTTTACACAGCACTGCATAAACAGACCGAGAAAGAGACTTTTGTTTTGTATGCAGAGTTAAAACGTCACAAAACGTCATACGTCATTGCGCTACAGTGCGTAACGAGCCTCCCAAATTATTACTTTCACTTTAACTAGTGAAGTAGTGGTGTCGCTGTTTATACAGAGTAACAACAGATCACTTTTACTTCACTGAATCTGCGTTCATCTCTGAGCAAAAATTGAAAAATGAAGCATGTCTTTATTTTTCTCTTATTGTCGATGTGTTTACATGTGCACGGTAAGACATTTATACATTAAGTTACATCTCTTTCCGGTCAGTGATAAAAATGAACAACAGTTTCGAGTATCAGCTCTATTAGTTTTATATTCGACGGATATTCATTTATTGTTTGTATTTTACTCCACTTTTGTAAGATGTTTTTCTTAACGCCGTTTTTCACTTGGGTAAAGTTGGTTTTATATTCGCACATTCGGGCTTCTGATAAATTCAGACTTTTCCAATAAATGTGCAATAAATTAATGTTTGCGAATTTTAAGCAGCGACATGATATTGACAACCAACGATTGTCAACTTACAACATTTTTCACAGTCGATCAAAATAGGCAAGTATTGTTTTAATGGCATATTTACTTGTGAATGTCCACTGAATGTCCAATGTAGTGTGATTAACAAGGCTATTGAATACGGATGTCCGAATGTGCGAATATAAAACCAACTTTACCGAAGTACTTAAGCGATAAAAATGAACGACGAACGAGACGTAGTTCTCAGCCCAGATTCAGAGACTTAAATGAAAACATTATGGCTAAAATATTGAAAATATGTCCCTGTAATGCTCGGGTCTAGTTGTGGGTATAAACACATCTAAAAGTAACGAGTAAATGATGCGAGTAAATGTTGATAGCAGTGAATAAACTGTTCAAATGTACATTTAAATGTAGTGTGAGTCGCTTTGGAGGAATAAAAGTGTAAATAACAAATCTGAGATTGAAACAGTACACATAATAACGATAAAAATCTGCTGTATCTTAATGTTTTGGAAAATGGCACAGTTTCCTGAAGTGATATTAAGGGTAATACTTATAATATTGATGTGTTGTATGATGTTCATTATGTATAAGATCATCCATGAGACTGTGTTTGTCTGATGAGTGAATGTGTGAATCAATGATGTTCTTCTGCTGTTTGTTTGAATGTGAATCCAGACAGATTTCTCTACTCACAGTCTTTATGATCTGTAGAAAAACATTTTCACTGCACTTTCCTTGTTGTGTTTTTGTTTGGCTTATAATGAACTGTTCATTTCTTCTTCAGATGTGTCTGGTTTTGAAGAAGTGTCAGTGATGGAGGGAGATTCAGTCACTCTAAACACTGGTGTTCAAATGAGCCAACAAGAGATAATTAGATGGTATTTTAATGACATTCGCATCGCTCTAATCACTGGAGATCCCAGTACGATCTGTACAGATGTTCAGTGTAATGAAGATACTGAGAGATTCAGAGACAGACTGAAGCTGGATCATCAGACTGGATCTCTGACCCTCATGAACACCAGAAACACAGACTCTGGAGAATATACACTGAAGATCATCAGCATCTACAGCGACAGTGAAAAGATCTTCAGTGTTTCTGTTCATGGTGAGTCATTATGTTTGAAAGCAGGTTATGTTTAAATCACATCATTGAGTTTATTATAGCAGTGACATTCAGAGCCGTTTCTCTCTTTATCTCCATCACTGAACAGAACAGAATTACTTTAAACTGTTTTCTTTTTCCATTGATGATCCTTTAGTTTTTAACAGTTAGTTTTGTTCTGTTCACACCATATTTATTCATCTGTTTAAATGAAATTTATAGCTTTACCTTCAAATTCAGAGCATTATGATTTAAAAACTAACTTGTTTTTCTATTGCCGGCAGTTTAAACAGATTTATTCTGGTGAAGATGTCAGTTTCTCTGATCACCTTTTCTTATCATGTGATTCAGTTCACTCAATATGTCCCTGAGTATGAACTCGTCGTTGTCTGATCCATCATGAGAAGTGGAAACTGTGTGTCTTCACTGCACTTTTCACTCCTTCAGCTGCAGCAGCAACTTTCGTCCACTACTGAGCTTAAATGTGTTTATTACATTTATCTGTTACAGTTTCTCTTCTGGTTAAAATTATGGCTGAACATTAAAAGGGGTCCCTGTAAATGCTCAGGTCAAGTTACTTGGTATAAAACAATCTAAAACCAGAGGTGGGTAATCCGGGGGTCAAAGAGTAAAAGTCCTGCCATATTTTTATTCCACCCACTGAAGCATTAATGAGATAAATAAGTGATTAATTGAGTGATGATTGAGCATTATTGAAGACACCTGATGATAACAAGCAGAATCACCAAAGGAGAAAATCACAATTTTTAAGACACCATCATCGAGGTCAGGGTTTGTTTTAGTTGAGCTCTTGATCCTTGACTTTTTAATATTAGATTTTGTTTGGGCAGTTTTAACTGCATTAAAACCAACCAGACAAGCAAAGTTAAAAGATGATCAGGTGTTAGTTATGTTTTCACATAATCATTATTTGATCTGAATCACTGAACTCATTTAGAGCCCAATCTCTGAGTTAGATTTAATTCAATTCAATTCAATTCAAATTTATTTGTATAGCGCTTTTCACGATACATATCATTTCAAAGCAGCTTTACAGAAAATAGATGTCAAAATTACAATTTAATGAATGTAGTTAGCAAATAATATACTTTAGGTAATTAATTACAATCACTGTTAGCAGTTTAACTGAAGGTAGAAGCAAAGAGCTCCTGGAAAATGAATTACATTAACAATAAATTAGGATATAGAGATTGTGCAATGTGAATGTTGATCCAGATGATTGCGTCTTCTGAAGTCCTCGCAGGAGCTGGCGCCGTCTCTTCACAGGTGATGGTCGTCTGAGGTCTTCTTAAGAGGCTGGATCCAAACTGAAGCTGAAGTACTCTCTAGTCACCTCAGGGCGGGTGTCCCGAGGTAAAACAGAAAAGCAAAAGGAGAATAATTAGCGTAGCTGCTGTTCAGAACTTTAAGCAAAGATAGTCATGTGCAAGTTGATCTGGTATGAGATGCATTATGTGAATGCTTGGCTAAAGAGATGCGTCTTTAATCTAGATTTAAACTGGGTGAGCGAGTCTGAGCCCCGAACATTATCAGGAAGGCTATTCCAGAGTTTCGGAGCCAAATGTGAAAACGCTCTCCCTCCTTTAGTGGACTTAGCTATCCTAGGTACAACCAGAAGTCCAGAGTTTTGTGATCTTAAAGAGCGTGAAGGATTGTAGGGCGATAGAAGATTCGGTTAAGTACACAGGAGCTAAACCATTTAGAGCCTTATAGGTCATTAGCAATACTTTATAATCGATACGGAACTTAATAGGTAACCAGTGTAGAGATGATAAGATTGGTGTTATATGATCATATTTTCTTGACCTGGTAAGAACTCTAGCAGCTGCATTTTGTACTAATTGTAGCTTGTTTATTGAGGAAGCAGGACAACCAGCTAATAATGCATTACAGTAATCTAGTCGAGATGTCATGAAAGCATGAACTAACTTTTCTGCATCAGAAATAGATAACAACATATTCCGTATTTTAGCAATGTTTCTGAGGTGAAAGAAGGCTGTTTTTGTAACATATGAAATATGATTTTCAAAGGACAAGTTGCTGTCTAATATAACACCCAGGTCTTTAACTGTCGAGGATGGAGTAACAGTACATCCTTCTAAATGCAGATTGTAGTCTGAGAGATTCTGTGTACAGGTTTTTGGTCCAATAAGTAATACTTCAGTCTTATCTGAATTTAATAGAAGAAAATTACTAGTCATCCAATGTTTTACTTCTTTAACACACTCTGTCAGATTGGATAATTTAGAGATTTCATCTGGTCGTGATGAAATATATAACTGAGTATCATCGGCATAGCAGTGGAAACTAATTCCATGTTTTCTTATAATATTGCCGAGTGGCAGCATGTAAATTGAAAATAGCAGAGGGCCTAACACTGATCCTTGCGGCACTCCATAGTTTACTATCGTTATCTTAGATTTTTCCCCGTTTATATAAACAAAATTGTGACGGTCTGATAGGTACGACTTAAACCACCGTAATGCCTGTCCCTGAATACCAGTGTAATATTGTAGTCGATCTAAGAGTATTATATGATCTATAGTGTCAAACGCAGCACTGAGATCAAGTAACACTAGCATTGAGACACAGCCTTGGTCAGAAGCTAGAAGTCGTTTGTAATTTTAACGAGCGCAGTTTCTGTGCTATGATGAGATCTGAATCCTAACTGAAATTTTTCATAGATAGAGTTTTTTTGCAAGAAGGAGCACAATTGGACCGACACCACTTTTTCTAGTATTTTAGACATAAATGGAAGATTTGAAATGGGTCTGTAATTTGCTAATACGTTTGGATCTAATTGTGGTTTCTTAATGAGAGGCTTAATAACTGCTAGCTTGAACAGTCGTGGGACGTGACCTAGAGATAAAGACGAGTTGATAATATTGAGAAGAGGTTCTTCTGCTACAGGTAACAGTTCTTTCAGTAGTTTAGTGGGTATTGGATCTAATAAACATGTTGTTGGTTTAGACGCAGTAATAAGTTTATTTAGCTCTTCCTGTCCTATAGTTGTAAAGCACTGCAACTGTTCTTGAGGGGCGATAATTGAGGCTGAATCATAAAACTCTGTCAAAGGTTGTACATTTACAATTTTATTTTGTGATACTTTCGATTTTTTCATTAAAGAAATTCATAAAGTCATCACTACTATGCTGTAATGAAATGTTTTGTTCTGGTGATATCTGTTTATTTGTTAATCTAGCTACTGTACTAAATAAGAACCGTGGATTGTTTTGGTTATTCTCTATAAGTTTGCGAAGATGCTCAGCCCTGGCTGCTTTTAGAGTCTTTCTATAGCGGGACGAACTGTCTTTCCATGCGATTCTGAAGACCTCTAAACGAGTTTGTCTCCATTTGCGTTCTAGATTACGAGTTTCTCTTTTCATAGCGCGAGTAATACTGTTGTACCATGAAACAGTATTTTTCTCTCTAACCTTTTTTAATCTCATCGGTGCAACAGTATCTAATGTACTAGTAAAAATGGTGCACATACTGCTAGTCATTTCCTCAAGATCATTTGCGTGTTTGGGTACGATGAGCAGCTGAGACAGATCAGGCAGATTATTTGTGAATTTATCTATAGTTGTCGGGGAGAATTGTTCTGACTAGTCGATATCGTGGCGCAATTTGACAAATATCATCAGTATGCAGTACGCATGTTACAAGGTAGTGATCAGAGACGTCATCACTTTGCGGTAGAATTTCTATATCAGTAGGATTTATTCCATGTGATATAATTAAATCTAGAGTATGATTAAGACGGTGAGTCGGTCCAGTGACGTTTTGTTCGACCCCAAATGAGTTTAGTAAATCCGTAAACGCAGCCCCTAACGTATCATTTGTATTGTCTACATGAATGTTAAAATCTCCAACAATCAGCGCTTTATCAACGTTGACCAGTAGGTCTGAGAGAAAGTCTGCAAACTCTTTTAGGAAATCAGCATAAGGCCCTGGAGGTCTATAAATGGTAGCCAAAGCAAGAGATAGTAGCGACTTTTTACTTAGGGTGAATTCAGGTTGAGTGGGACATCAGGTTGAGTGGGACACTTAAGCTTTTGGGTACTGTAAAGGGTTAATTTTGTAAGTCAATCACAACAATTGTTACTGTGTTGTAGCTGAATGTCTATTGGATATGAAATAAAGGTTGTGATTGGTGTGACATCACAGATGTGGTCCGGTTGTTATTTTTCAAATTGCTTGACTCCTGGGACCTCACGGTAAGCCACCCGGCAAGTGTAAATCTATTTCAGAATAATAAGGTTGATAATTCTGTCACTTATGATGTAACAATTAAACTTTTACTTTTACATACATTTATACTGTCTGTGTATTAGAGATTAATAACAATGAGCATCTAACTGTATAAAATATTTGTGAAAATTAGATTCACAGCACTGTCCCACTCAACCTGACAGTGTTAGGTTGAGTGGGACAGTGCATTTCAGGTTGAGTGGGACAGTTTTAGGGCTAATGCTAGCAAACACAGTGCAGCCATTTCATGAACAAGAAGATAACATTTTAAAGTTATAAGTTATAAGTAATAATAATGTGTCTGAATATAAAATTTTTATAACATTTTTATTTTTCAATATACACAAGATGGCACCCATACAGAGAGGAGAAGGACAGAGAGAGAGAGAGAGAAAAAAGGAGTGACAGGGCAATACAGAAAAGGAAAAGACAGCAAAGTAGGAAATGAAGAAAACTAAACCAGTGGAGTGAAGAGAGAATGGCAGGGGCTATTGAAGAATATGAGCAGGAGGTGACTGAAGGACACAAACCAAAATTAAGGTTTCTAGCCAGGGCATGGAACATCCCAAAATCAACACTGCAAAGGCGAGTGAAAGGGCTGGTGAGTGGCTACCGCCATGCCTCAGGTAAGAGCCCCCTGCTCTCAGCTCAGGCTGAGAGTGAATTGGCTAGCCTTGTTAAAATGTTAGCTGAAAGGGGGTTCCCCCTGGAACGCAGTGATATACGGCGTATTGCGTTCCAGTACGGCAAAATTAATGGCATCCCTGTTTTTTCTGCCGGTTTCAATGCATGTATTCTGGTTTTATTTACATTTTACACAACGTCCCAACTTCATTGGAATTGGGGTTGTATTTCTCATGTTCATTTTAACCATAAAATAGTGTCCCACTTTCCCTAACAAAGTGTCCCACTCAACCTGATTGCTTCCAGTTTGCTGAAGAGGGTGTCAGATGGTGTTTAAAGATGAACAGTTTGTTAATAAATACATACATTTGGAAAATTTCACCATAGTGGCCTTCATTACAATCTATTTAAACAAAACACATACAATATTAATACATTCTAACTGATTTAGGTTGTTTAAAATGCAATTTACCAAAAAGTGTCCCACTTTACCTGACTTCACCCTATATCTGAGAGTGTAACATTTAGCATAAGAATTTCAAATGAATTAAACCTGTAGTTTGTTCTCTGAGTAACATTAAGTATCTCTCTATAGATTGTTGCTACACCACCGCCACGGCCAATCAGGCGGCATTTATTTTTATAACGGTAGCCAGGAGGACAAGACTCATTAAGACCAAAATAATCATTTGCTTTAAGCCATGTTTCAGTAAGGCAAATTACATCAAGACTATTATCCGTGATAATTTCATTTATGATAACTGCCTTAGGTGTCAGCGATCTAATGTTTAGTAGCCCTAGTTTTAGAGATTGTTTTTGTTCAGTAATTTTACAAAAATCTGGTTTGATCACGATTAGGTTTTTTCTAGATCCTTTATTTTTATTGTTAAACCTCACTATTCGGGGAATAGACACAGTTTCTATAGACTGTACTACACTCACATTTCTATCAATGAAGTGGGCAGAACACAGGCTGTGATTTGAGGTTTGACTTACTAGTCATATGGTGCGAAGCGTCTTGGAGATGTTCTCTGACAGAAGATCAGCTCCGATGCTGCTGGGGTGCAGGCCATCAGCACGGAAAAGCCTAGGACGCTCCCAGAAAAGATTCCAATTATTTACAAAGAGCAGCTTCTGTTCATTACACCAAGACATCAACCATTCATTTAAAGCAAATAATCTACTGAACCTTTCATGTCCTCGTCGGTACGTCGGAAGCGGTCCGGACACGATGATCTTCGTCGCGGGCGATGTGGCTCGTACATTATTAATTACAGCAGCACTGTGATTCTACAGCACAAGATCAGCTTTATCAATACATCATTTTTCTAGAGTTCTGATTTAAAAAAAACCCAGCTCATTTAAACACACAGACATCAAGAATCATCCTGTGAATCTCAACAGTGGTGGCCATCATAAAGCATGTTGCAGTGCATTCTGGGAGCCACCAATCAAAATTCATCCATGGCTCCCATCATGCATTGCTGCATGAATAAATTATGAGCTGAATTGTCTTAGTAATTTCATTTATTCTCACTATTAAAATGTTGCTGTTTTTATGTGACTTTTTAGTAGCTTGTTTTCTAATGTTCAGAGTTGATCTGTTGATCAGAATATGTTGCTTGTCACCATCGTTGAGATTCACAGGCTGATTCTTGATGTCTGTGTGTGCCTAAAAGATTTTTTTTTTTTTGTGATAAGGACAACTTTTTAAAAAAAAAAAAATTCTGTATTGTATAAGCTGATCTTCTGCAGAATCACAGTTCTGCTGTAATCAATAATGTAAATCTAACTCAGAGATTGGGCTCTAAATGAGTTCAATGATTCAGATCAAATAATGAGTATGTGAAAACATAACCAACATCACCTGATTATCTTTTAACTTTGCTTGTCTGGTTGGTGTTAATGCAGTTAAAACTGCCCAAACAAAATCTAACACTAAAAAGGCAAGGGTCAAGAGCTCAACTAAAACAAACCCTGACCTCGATGATGGTAACTTAAAAATAGTGATTTTCTCCTTTGGTGATTCTGCTTGTTATCATCAGGTGTCTTCAATAATGCTCAATCATCACTCAATTAATCACTTATTTATCTCATTAATGCTTCAGTGGGTGGAATAAAAATATGGCAGGACTTTTCCTTTCTGACCCCTGGAATGTCCACCTCTGCTAAAAAGTCACAGAAAAACAGCAAAATTTTAATAGTGAGAATAAAAAAATTAAAAAAAAAAAAAAACAATTCAGCAACATGCTTTATTATTCTCACCACTATTGAGATTCACAGGATGATTATTGGTGTCTGTGTCTCTAAATGAAAGGGATTTTTTTTTCTATCAGAGCACCTTTTGTGAAATCCTTCAGATTGTATTAATAAAGTTGATCTTGTGCTGTAGAATCACAGTGCTGCTGTAATCAATAATGTAAATCTAACTCAGAGATTGGGCTCTAAATGAGTTCAGTGATTCAGATCAAATAATGATTATGTGAAAACATAACCAACACCACCTGATCATCTTTTAACTTTGCTTTTCTGATTGGTTTTAATGCAGTTAAAGCTGCTCAAACAAATTCTAATATTAAAAAGTCAAGGGTCAAGAGCCCAACTAAAACAAACCCTGACCTTGATGATGGTAACTTAAAAATTGTGATTTTCTCCTTTGGTGATTCTGCTTGTTATCATCAGGTGTCTTCAATAATGCTCAATCATCACTCAATTAATCACTTATTTATCTCATTAATGCTTCAGTGGGTGGAATAAAAATATGGCAGGACTTTTACTCTTTGACCCCTGGATTACCCACCTCTGCATCTATGACACAAATTGTGTGATTTCTGACACATTAGTGTGTTAAATATTTTAACACTGCCTGTGTTAAGAAGAATAACACACTGGTTGAGTTAAAAAAAGTAACACAACGTGTATAGTTGACGGCCATGCAGGGCTATTGAATTATTTTTCTTATTATCATGCTACTTTTATTATTAAATTAATATTGCAATTAATTTGCCCCGCGGTATCATAGCGCATCACCGCATAACCGACGTGCTGCGAGGACAATACAATATAGGTTAGTTAGCTTACTCCTCATTTAAAGAACAACTTGTTTAACACGAAATACTTCTCGACTCACGAAACATACTATTTTTTTTTTCTCACTATGGGCCACAAGAGAAATATTAAGAAAATAAATTAGATTCATCTCTCATGAGTCTCTAAGAGAATATGCGCCGTTATTGCAGCATCAGATGCCAAAAGCTTAGTCCGTTTTTAATTTCAGTTTCTGTAGTGAATAAGCCTAATTGACTGGAGTTTGAGACTTCTTCACCTGCATAACTCTCACGCAAAGTTTGCACATTGTTTGTGTGATATCAACTGGCTCTCCTTCATGGTTTAAAATGGAAATATTTTCAATATTGTGACGTGGCATTTTTCTTGATCATCAGTTGCTCGCAAAATGATGGACACTGATTCACATATCGTCCACGTAATTTCCCGTGATAATAAAATGAAGTGAATTATTAAATTAATGAGTAAATAAACAACAAGCAAACTTAAACTTGTTTGCTTAAAATTTCTGCGAATAATTTGCCCATGCAGGTACAAAAAACGTTTTGTAGGCCTACTTGCAAAAAAAATAAAAATTCTTGCCCCCCCTACCGTGAGTCAAATGTCGCCAATATATATATATATATAGATATATATATATATAGATAGATAGATATATATACGCGCACACACATAGGGAATAGTAGTAGTGAAAATGTAGTGTGAGTCGCTTTGGAGGAATAAAAGTGTAAATAAAAAATTGAGATTGAAACAGTACGCATAATAACGATAAAAATCTGCTGTATCTTAATGTTTTGGAAAATGGCACAGTTTCCTGAAGTGATATTAAGGGTAATACTCATAATATTGATGATTGTATGATGTTCATGATGTATAAGATCATCCATGAGACTGTGTTTGTCTGATGAGTGAATGTGTGAATCAATGATATTCTTCTGCTGTTTGTTTGAATGTGAATCCAGACAGATTTCTCTACTCACAGTCTTTATGATCTGTAGAAAAACATTTTCACTGCACTTTCCTGTTGTGTTTTTGTTTGGCTTATAATGAACTGTTCATTTCTTCTTCAGATGTGTCTGGTTTTGAAGAAGTGTCAGTGAAGGAGGGAGATTCAGTCACTCTAAACACTGGTGTTCAAATGAGCCAACAAGAGATAATTAGATGGTATTTTAATGACATTCGCATCGCTCAAATAAGCAATGGATTTTTCAGTCATATCTGTACAGATGTTCAATGTGATGATGATAATGAGAGATTCAGAGACTGACTGAATCTGGATCATCAGACTGGATCTCTGACCATCACAAACATCACAAACACAGACTCTGGAGAATATGAACTAGCGATCATCAGCAGCAGCTTCTGGAGTCATAAAAAGATCTTCAGAGTTTCTCTTCATGGTGAGTCAATATGTTTGAAAGCAGGTTATGTTTAAATCACATCATTGAGTTTATTATAGCAGTGACATTCAGAGCTGTTTCTCTCTTTATCTCCATCATTGAACAGAACAGAATTACTTTAAACTGTTTTGTTTCTCCATTGATGATCCTTTAGTTTTTAACAGTTAGTTTTGTTCTGTTCATACCATATTTATTCATCTGTTTAAATGTCTTGTTCATTTAAATCATTAATGTGTTTAATGACATTTTTCAGGTGTGTTTTTTCTTTACCTGCATATTAATTCACATACAGTATAAAGATCATTTCTTCAAAACACATTTATTGTTCAAGTGGAATTTATAGCTTCAAATTCAGAGCATTATGATTTAAAAACTAACTTGTTTTTCTATTGCTGGTAGTTTAAACAGTTTTATTCTGGTGAAGATGTCAGTTTCTCATCATATCGTCTCTGATCACCTTTTCTCATCATCTGATTCAGTTCACTCAATGTTTTTAGTTCACCAGGAATCCAAAGCGCAGAGGATTTGAAGTTAAAAAGTATGAAAAATATGTTCATAAGTTCAAAATCTAGCATGAAAAATATATTCAATAGTCAGTGTTTCTGTGCTGATATTTCCAGTTGATCTCACAGTGCTGTGATGCTGTTTTAGCTGCTGTTCTTCAAAAACCCACCAGATTGAGCCATTCATCAGTTAAATCAATGTACAACTGATTACCAAAGTGTAAAGGAAAAGATTTTTCTCAGTCATTTTCTAAAAGATAATGACTGTCTGTCTGTATTATTTCAGATTCAGGTCTGTCTCCAGCTGTAACAGGAATATTTGTTGCTGTTGCTGTTGTTGTTTTGCTGAACGTTGCTGCAGCTGCTGGTTTAGTTTACTGTTGCAAGCATCAAGCAAGAAGAAGAGGTGAGTGTAACATACAGATGGTATAATAAGATGGAAATATGAATATTCTTTAAAACTTTTTTTTTTCTTCTTTTTTTGCTCTAACCAAAGTACTCTGTGTTTAATTGAGTTTGTTGTTATTCCTCAAAAAGGTATCAGGGCGGAGCGCAATGATCAGGTGAGATACTGTGAACACTGAGTCTGACTCCAAAACAGATTCAGATCTGTGAGCTGATTAAATGTTTGTGTGTGATTATGTTTTGTTTCATAATATCTGACAGCGCTGCTCTTGTACTATATTACTTTATAAAAGAACAGTGGCATGAATTCATTTTATATTATTATAATGTTTGTATTATTATCATAATTATATTTTTTTTACCATAGGCTGATGATTTGACACTGGTCTATGATCAGGATATAACACTTTTTTCTCACAACTGAAGAAAAACACAGATCTACGGAGCCCTGGACATGACATGCAAGAAAAAAATAGTAGGCTAAATCATGTGCACAATTTAGTAAATCGAGAGAAAGAAGTAGTAAATTGTGCGCACGATTTAATTTTTTTTCTTGCATGTCATGTGCGGGGCTCCATAAAGATGATTCCCAAATAATCTAAATGACAAAAAATATGAAAACAGAAAGTACAACTTTATTAGAAAAGCAAGTAAGAGTAGCACTGCTCTTTAATACTTGCCAATACGATATTTCAAGCATTTTGATGTGCAGGTTGTTTAGGAAAGATTAATTATTTTAATAAATGTGAAGAGAAGTAATTTTTTGCAATGTCTTGTGTAACAAACATCAATCCTCTTTATTTCTTTTACCTACTGTGAATCTGTGTTTTTATCCACAGGCTAATGGTGTTGCAGATTCATCCTCTCGTCAGAATGACACTCTATTAATGAAGACTATCAGCGACTCGTCACCTAATCAGAATGAGCCTGCCAATGACACGCCGACGTAACATTTATTATTTTAATGCTTTCATTAAAAGAGAACTTGAAGATGGGAAACTAGAAGAAGCTTTCATCGCTCACAGAGAAATAGTGTCACAATACCAAGATTTCAGTAGTTGGGACCAATACTATAGTGAAATTTCAACTTGACCAATTTCAACTCATTCAAATTTAATCTAGTTTGTTTTTAAGTAATTTAAATAATACATGAAAACATGTAGCCTAAATATATACTGCTGCAAAGAATTAAAGGATTAGTTCAAATTGGTTAAAATTTCCCCAAAGCTTTACTCACCTTCAAGCTATCCTACCCACACAGCAAAAGGACTCCGTGGCGGATCCACTGCGGAGGTATCGCGCAGAAGTGGAAAGTCCAGGGCTCAGAAAGTAAAAGTCCTGATATATTTTTTTTCCACCCACTGAAGCAGTGTTAAAGTTAATGAGATAATGAAGTGATTAATTGAGTGATGATTGAGCATTATTGAAGACACCTGATGATAACAAGCAGAATCACCAAAGGAGAAAATCACAATTTTTAAGACACCATCACAGAGGTCAGGGTTTGCTATAGTTGGGCTCTTGACCCTTCACTTTTTAATATTAAAATTTATTTGGGCAGTTTTAACTGCATTAAAACCAACCAGACAAGCAAAGTTAAAAGATGATCAGGTGGTGTTGGTTATGTTTTCACGTAATCATTATTTGATCTGAATCACTGAACTCATTTAGAGTCCAATCTCTGAGTTAGATTTACATTATTGTGATTCTACAGCACAAGACACACTTGCGCGCAGTGACGGATCTGTAACGAAGGCGGATCGCGGACCCTGCCTTGGCTCCGCTCCGCATCCGCGATTAAAACCTTACCTCCGCGGCGGGTCCGTTTGGGACACGCAAATTGATACAACCGTTACAGTAAAGGCGCGTGCGCGTCCGCGGATCCGACATGGGTCCGCTCAGGATCCGCTGATTGACAGTAGAATTTATGGTGCCGCCCGGATGCGGACCTGATCCTCTGGGCGGCGTCAAAACGGATGTGACAGTCACGCGGATTTGGCGACTTGAATGCGGATCCGCCTAGGAGTCCCCTGCTGTGTGGGTAGGTGTGTATGACGTTCATCTTTTTGATGAACACAATCAGAGTTATATTAATAAATATCTTTTATAATGGCAGTGAACGGGTCCAACATGTTTGAAGCTCAAAAAAGTGCATCCATCCATCATTAACATGTACTCCACACGGCTCCGGGGGTTTAATAAAGGCCTTCTGAAGCGAAGTATTTGTGTAAAATAAAATCCATATTTAACAAGTAATAAAGTAAAATATCTAGCTTCTGCCAGACTGCCTTACATTAAATATGGATATTTTTCTTACACAAATGCATCACTTTGCTTCAGAAGGCCTTTATTAACCCTCTGGAGTCGTGTGGGGTATGTGCTGGGAGACTCGGTCATTTGCATAAAATGTTCCCAAAGCATCTCCAAATAAGGGTTTTCTGCAAACGGTTCCTCACAGTCTTCCCTCACTCTCGTCAGACATGCTGCTGTTTTCAGACGCGCTCTCGTCTGATCCTCGAGCAATGCCAAAAACTGCTAAAGTGATTCAGACAGGAACAGTGAGAGATTTCTCTGTTTCTTTTCAGTATTGCTGTTTCTAATGTTATCTTCACAATATTTGTATTGACGTCTTGACAACACTACAGGAACATCCCTGATAAAACACCAGCGTGATGTTATTCCTAACATTCATGTTACACTAAACTTGTGTTTTCAGCAGAAATCCTTTTATGTTAGAGTTGATGAATGTTTGTTTGGTGTCGTAGCTTTGTGGTTAAAGAGTGAAGGTTCAAATCAAGGAAATATCACCATTGTGTCCTTGATCAAACTCTGAATCTCAGGAGCTGAACCTGTAAAAACTGAACCTGCACTGAAACACTAACATCAAAATGCCAAATATGTTTTCATAATATATTATTATATATTATCTTCCATATGTTATTGACTGTTGCATATTAACCTCTTCTCTAGTATTAAGCATCTGAAGAGCGTTTAATCACATTTCACAGATATGTGTTGGTAAAACAACAAGCATTTTGTACTATAATGAACAGATATTTTTTTCTTTGTTAAATGTGCAAAGTTAGTTGCTTTTCTTTGTATTTTGTTTTAACAAATGTCTTGTAAACATTGTTATTTTATGGAGCATTTGAGCAGCTGATCCGTTTTTTTTTACTGTAAAATTTGTGCATTTCATGACAGGATGAAGACTTTTGGGGGCGTTAAATTCACATCATCTGTTCATTATTAATGTTTTTCTCCATTTCATGTCTCTTTTCTTGAGTGTGTTCAGCTGTGCTGTGATTGTTTACTGTGGTAATGTAATTATTTGTGTCTTTTTTTATTGTAGAATATTATCACTGTGTGATGAAAATAATCACCTTTGCTTGAATACACAGTCAATCCCCGGTTTCTGCAGACAGGAGTTTATTGACCCCAGTTTTGAACATCATCTGTCTGAACAAATCTCTTTGTGCAAATCTCTCTTCAGGTGTTTGATTTCTCTGTTCAAAGAGTTTATCATCTGCAGGTCTCTCTGAAGGATTTAGAAGTGTGTCATGGTACCTGTTTTTGTAAATGTTTCCCAGTGTCATCACTAAAGTATTATAACTAACACTAAAGTCCTCACAAAAACCTGAAGCGCCACCCCAGTAGAACACATAAAATTGCACTTTGAATGTAGACTTTTTATATTATATTTTAACTTCGCATCAGTCAAGGAAAACGTGCCTTGAAGTTTAGAACATATAAACTATATTATATTCAGGAAAATGGAAATGAAATTGAAAGAACGTTGTATATTCATGTGATAAGTGCTATTAAAAAGATCTGATTCCCTAATAATGGCTTGAGTATTTTATTATTATCTTTTGTATTTTCACCAAACAAATTTTGCTGGTATGCAGTAATTTAGGCAGTATGTTACTAAAAACAGAAGTAATGTTTTGGCTGTATATTTTAGAAAATGCTGCAGTGGATCAAAAATTACTTTTTAACAATAAAAACAAATAAATTAAAATATAAAAAATAAGACAAGAAGTAATGATATTACTTGTAATGTAATAAAATCTAACAACTTCAGCTGATCTGCTTTATCAAAGCAAAAGTGTTCATAATGAAGCTGTCTCAGTTATTACCAATAAATATATGTATTGATACTCTTGCTGTTTGTCCTCAGTTATTGCATGCTTTTTAAGAATAGTGTGAAATAGTATACAATATGCAACAAATAATGTTTCAGAGTAGTATGCTATAGTGTTGTCACATGACCCACATTACCTACAAATAAACATGTTAACCATTCTTTTTTAAAATGTGCAAACCTGAGTAAAAATGTCCTACCTTTCGACTGTCTTCACCAACAGTCCTGATCTAACCCATAAAAATCCTGTTTGTTGGTGTAAAGTCAAGTTGATAAATTAATCATGTTTTTCACTTAAAATCAGTTAGTTCGATTTTATTTTGCTTGACCAAAATAAAAAAAGAATGTATCAAAATGTGGTAATGTAAATTAACTGGTTCAAACAAAAAATAAAAAGATTAAATTTCAAATTGATTAGGTTAGATCATTTTAAGGGTTCAGGTAACCTATAAAGCTCCTTACAGGAACATATGCCACTTTTACTGTGTTGAATGCTTCAGTTAAACCTGTTCTGCCATTAATAAATGAACTCAGAAACAAACGAGTAACGCAATATTAACATACTTGCTACTATTAACTAACAAACTATGTTCTTAATTAGCTAAACAATAACTACTATTTTTTATAACCTTCCAGAGGACTAACTTATATATGTTCATAATGTGAATAATGCATAATATATAATTAATTCTAAAGTGAAAATCATGGAAACTCACTAGTAATGAATCAAGAAATCTTTCAGAAGGAACTAATTATTTGGATCAGTATTCTAAAGTGAGAAACATGATAACTCTCTAGTAATGACTGAACTCATTGTAAACTTTTGAGCTTTTTGAAAGGTTTTGGATAGCAATTACTGTACAGTGGGTGGGAAACGGAGTAACCAAGCTGAGTAAAAAAGACGGGGAGGACCCAAAGTCTGCCGCTGTTTTAATATGAGCTTTACAGGGGACTGAGATGAACACAAATTAAGGAGCTAATCACATTTTTTTTAAAGGGAACCCCTGGTATTAAGACTTTTATGGCTTAATATAATGTAAATGATGTCTCTTACTGAAAAATGTAGTAGAAAACCAATGAAAGATTTACATTATTTAAAACCATTCTTTTCTCATCTTATTGCTAGTAAAGCAGTGCTGACTTACATCGCTTCTTTTGTTGCCCATCAACTGAAAATTGGCTTTGTATACAGTACAGTCCAAAAGTTTGGAACCACTAAGATTTTTAATGTTTTTAAAAGAAGTTTCGTCTGCTCACCAAGGCTACATTTATTTAATTAAAAATACAGTAAAAAACAGTAATATTGTGAAATATTATTACAATTTAAAATAACTGTGTACTATTGAAATATATTTGACAAAGTAATTTATTCCTGTGATCAAAGCTGAATTTTCAGCATCATTACTCCAGTCTTCAGTGTCACATGATCCTTCAGAAATCATTGTAATTTGCTGCTCAATAAACATTTATGATTATTGTCAATGTTGAAAACAGTTTTTTTTTTCAGGATTCCTTGATGAATAGAAAGTTCAAAAGAACAGCATTTATCTGAAATACAAAGCTTCTGTAGCATTATACACTACCGTTCAAAAGTTTGGGGTCAGTAAGAATTTTTATTTCTGAAGGATCATGTGACACTGAAGACTGGAGTAATGATGCTGAAAATTCAGCTTTGCCATCACAGGAATAAATTACTTTGTCAAATATATTCAAATAGAAAACAGTTATTTTAAATTGTGATAATATTTCACAATATTACTGTTTTTTACTGTATTTTTAATTAAATAAATGTAGCCTTGGTGAGCAGACGAAACTTCTTTTAAAAACATTAAAAATCTTAGTGGTTCCAAACTTTTGGACTGTACTGTATATTATATTTCCAGTTGTGTCGCAGTGAAAAATACAACAGGGCAGCATCAGTAGCTCACCGAGTGCAACCATTTGACGTCATCAACGTAGAACGCACTTCGCACCTACAAACAAAATGGCGCCCCTCATTGTCCAAAATATGTCATGGATTTTTTAAATAATGTAAATCTTTCATTGGTTTTCTACATATTTCAGTAAGAGACATCAATTACTTTATATTAAGCCATATAAGTCTTAACACCCGGGGTTCCCTTTAAGGGGGGCTGAGTAGAAAAAGGGTTTGACGCCCCTGGTACCAGCAACATATGAGAAGTGTCGGTATGCAAGAAAAAGTGAGGGTACACTTGCTTTTAGTTAGCAGCTCGCAAAATGGATGAAAACAAATCATCACTTATAGACACAATTTTCAGTAAATTATTACTGCATAATTACAACTTGCAGCAAATCATGCATTGCATTTGCATCACAATGCATTTATAATTTTTTTTTAAATTATTCCCTTTTTTCTTTTTAAATGATTGTGTCATTGACATTAACAGATCAACATGATATGTTCTTCACAAAAAAAAAAAAAAGATAAGAATAGTGGAAACTTCTCAGAAATAATGTTGCAAGAGCAACTTCTGTTGAAACTGTTTTTATCTGCAGGGTCACAGCAGGCACAAGATGTAGACTCCAACGTCGCTTCAGCTGTTGGATTTTGCTTGAAAATGAAAATCAGTTGACATTTAAAGCCAATCAGGTGTGTTTATTGCAGACTGTCCTCCAAAAAAAAAAAAAAACGACCCTATAAGCACCATATAGAGTATCTCAGGGATGACGCATTTTTGTAGGCAAAACCCGGAAGTGAGTTAGCATTTTAGGGCTTCCGGTTCCAACGCCGTAAAGTCTATGGGTTTTTTGAATGGGTTTTTACTAAATCGTCTGAAATAAGGTCTGTGGTTAACAAAGCCTCTAAATACTTTCACGTTTTGATCTATGACATAAAACACACCAGTTATAACCCACTTGTGATTTTTTAAAACCTTTATTGTGTCTTAAAAACGGCGGTTGCTAACAAAGTGCTTAAATGGACTACTTCCTTTGGCAGGGACTTTAGACGTCATCATGACAAACGGGACATTTGGACAGCATTTCTCATGAAAAAGTGTATAAGTATTCATACACAACACAGATCATAATCAGCAAGCATGTTTGTAAATAAAGTTGTTTCTAAATAAAGTTTGAGGACGCTTGGTGGTGACGACGTTGATCCGCGACCATGGTGTGCTGTAGTCCGTTTATAGCCTACTGTTAGCTTTTTATATCTGACGACTTTATTTAGGCTTCAAAATCTATAAATATGTTCACTTGTAAAGCTTATCTTGATAGACAAAACGTGTAAGTGTCATAACCCTTTGTTAAACACAGAGCTTATTTTCTGCGATTTTCCAAAAGTCTATGGGAAAAATGCATAGGCTTTCAACCGAGGGAACCCGTGCCGCTAACTTCCGGGTTGGCCTACAAAAACGCGTCATCCCTGAGGTACTCTATTATGACCTATATTTACGTTTTGAAGTCATGCGCCCTCTAGTGGGCGTAAAAATAATGGCAGTGTCGTGTTACGTCTGTCGTCATGAAATGACGTATGACTGTCATTACCAATCAAAATGCGTGTTCATTTAAATGCAGTGTGTGGGCTTTTTACACCATTTCTCCTATTTCCATTTACCAAAATTAAATTTTTATTAATGACTACACCCACCCAATCCCTAAACCTAACCTTAGTGATTTATAGTGCATTTACACTTTATGAGCACATGTGTTCCCTGGGATCAAACCCACGATTGCATGATCACATGATTGCATATTGTTATTGCAATGCTATACCAGTTGAGCTACGCGAAACCCGAAACCTGATGCAGATAAAAGGGAACAATGCATTAAAATGAAAGCAAACGCTCCTATGGGTCATAATTCATGAATTAAAATGAAAGTGTCCAGCTGTCGATAGGGGCACCACTTTAGTAAACGCTCCTACGAGACGTATTTCAGGGAAGTGACAAATGACCTATATGGTCGTGTTGGTTGGAGAACATGTTGGTTTATTGGGGTTGGAGCTAAACTCTACAGGACAGTCACACTCCAGGAACAGGATTGGTTGGAATAATCACAAAATTTTTTAAAAATGGTTTAGTGCCTGCCTGGCAGTACAGGGTTTCAAACATTTACCATTAATGGAAAAATGTTTGAAGACCGTTACAACTGACTTCAGCCACAGCCTTAGAAGAAATCAGCTGAAGAAAACATTTAATCTCTCAAAATCTCAGCAGAGGAGGACAAACTCTACAAACAGCATTACCAGCTTCACTAACCAGACTGACTTTATTTCTGTCACACATCTACAGAAGATCTTATTGAGAATTAACAGAGGTTTAGATTAGATTAAAATGTTTAGTTTGAAGTTCATTATGGTGATCAGTGTTTGCTTTAGTTGGCTTTTTGAAAATGAGTTTTTCTCTGGCTGCTGTAATTGTGATTGGTGTGGCAAGAACTGCATGTGATCAGATGATGCTGGTTATGATGATAAAGATATTATCATCATGTAGTGGTCAGATGAACTTATCATATTCAGAATTTTTTGATTATATAAATGTCACATTGTTATTTTCACATTATTGATTATAATAGTCCGATGAAATCTGTCCAGCAGTGTTTTAATGTGAGCGTGCACCAAACATACATACACGCAGACAGGTGGCATCATGTTGCAATGCATTCTGGGTGCATCATAAAAAACTCTTCTATGGCCCCCAGAATGCTGATTATTGATGTCTGAGTGAGTCGGCATATACTTCAATAAGAGCGAGACATCACTTCCGTTGTCAGAGCGCGATCAGACCTTACTAACGAGTGCTGAATGCAGTTGGACATAGTGGTGTATTAGAGTTAAAAAATGATATAAATACTGTTCGGTTTATCACACAAAATGATCGTTTCGTGTCTTAGGACATCAATGTGTCGTCACAAGCTGCAGGGTTTAATTTGGATTTGTCTATGCAAGTTTTATTTACTCTTATAGTAGAAGTTCCCATTCACTCCCATTATTTGATTGACAGACGGCAGCGGTTGGAGTTAAAAATCATCATTTGTGTTCTACTGAAGAAACAAAGTCACCTACATCTTGGATGCCCTGGGGGTAAGCAGATAAACATAAAATTTTCATTTTTGGCTGAACTATCCCTTTAATAAATACGAGGATCCGCATTTGATGTCACATTGTCCTGATGGACTGGTGGCAGCATTTTCATTTAGCGTGCAAGAGGTTCTGGGTTCTAACCCAACCATGTATGATTTTTTTTTTCTCATTAAAACCAAAGATGTTCATTAAGATTGTATATCAAGAGCAGGGATACGTTTATGTGTAGCTATTTTGTTTTGTGATTTCAACCCATAGACTGTAAAAAAATATGGACGTGTGTCCGTGACGTCACCCATAGATTTCTGAACAGCAGTTTTGACGCCTAAATGAGGACGCGGCCATCTTAGCTGCGCGTCACCGCACGTCACTCCCGGATAACTGAAAATGGGCAAAGAAGCGGGAAGGTGGTTTGAGCTGATGTGACTGGTTGCTGAAACCACGCCCGCCTAGCGCGACATGACCATGTTAGCAAGCAAAGGAGCTATCTATCTAGAGATACTATCTAAATTATTAATGGAGATAAGTTTTATCATCAGAAAGTTCTAAAGGTTTACTGTCAATCTACGGTGTTTTTTTAAGATATAGATGCTCCAAAACCAGTAATTTGTGTTGGGTGTGCAAATAACAACATGGAAAATTAAAATGGGACTTCATACCTTTATAATAGAGATCGCGAGATGAATCCAATCTGTGGCACTTGGGTAAAATATAAATGTCCATTGCAAAACAAACAACAAATGAGCCCGTGTCCAAAGTATATTCTTTCAAAATAGTGCAGCAGTTTTAGTTATAATATCCAAGCAGTGCTGTCGGAGTTGTATATCCTCCTGGTATTGTCATTGTAGTAAATCTCACAAACAAAACTTTTTGCCAATGCCACGATCCAACAACATGTGTTCTGTTTCTTCCATATGCATGCACATCTACACAGACACACATCAGTCTTGAATATTATGCAGCAAGCCATATTTTATAATTGTATAAAATAATCGAGCACAAATACGGCTGAGATGCCAAATCCAGCGGCTGGAATTAGCTGAGGTAAAGTGACGGCTCACAGACAGCAGCGGCATCTACCTGTCACTCAAGTGACCACGCCCTTAATTATGCAGAAATTTAAGGCTTAATATAATTTAAAAGAATGAGTTAGAAAAAAATTCACCCCCCTCAGAGTTGTCATGAAGGGCAACATTAGCAGTATAGACCAAAACCACAATTTGAACCAACTTGTAAACATGTTTTTTTCTGCTATAAACTTGGCCAATTTAACATGGGACTCAATGAGATTCTGCTCTCTTTTGGAGCCTGTCCCTAGCGGCCAGTCGATGAATCGCAGTTTAAGTCACTTCCGTATTGGCTTCAGGAGAGACTGGGGGAGGTTGCCGCTTGTTTCAACCTAACAGAGAGTCTCTGCAACAGAGCGATAGATTGAAGCGCTCGTCCGTGTGAACACTGCGCAGTGCACGAGCGCCAAGAGAACACTGTTGCGCCTCTGATACACTCTCAGAAAATAAAGTACATACTTGTACCTAGGGGTACAATGGTACAAAGGTACAAATTTGTACCCTTGTGATTTGTACCTTAAGAGACCAGTTTTGTACCTTTATTTAACAGAACAAAAATTGACCCTTCAAAAAGGGTACAAAATTGGCTTTGACAGCGTACAATCGTTGACTATAATGAGCTAGAACCATTTTATTTAAAGCTAGCAGCTGATTTTATTGCTAAACCACTGACTTATTTATTTAATCTTTCTATTTCTCAGTGCGAACTCCCAAAGATCTGTAAGTCTGCTTTTGTTTCTCCTCTTTTTAAAGGGGGGGATTCATTGCAGTTAAACAATTATAGGCCAATATCTAAACTGTGTGTTTTATCTAAGCTTTTGGAGAAATTAGTAAATGAGCAATTAAAAACTTTTTCTCCTTTTAATCTCCTTTTCAGTCTGGTTTCAGTAAGCAGCATAGCACTGTTACTGCTGCCATGAAAGTGTTTAGTGATATTATAAATGCTTTAGACTGTAAACAAATTTGTTCAGCTCTTTTTCTTGATTTATCGAAGGCTTTTGACACAGTTGATCACGACATCCTTCTAAAAAGACTTGCCATTGTTGGTTTCTCAGATAATGCTATCAAATGGTTTGAAAACTACCTTTCAGTGAGAACACAGTGTGTGTTTTTAAAGGGTTGTACTTCATCTGTTCTGTCAGTCACTAAAGGTGTCCCTCAGGGGTCTGTTTTGGGACCCATTTTATTTTCTTTGTATATAAATAATATTTGTGATAACATTCCCAATGCTATGTACCATCTTTATGCAGACGACACTGCTATTTATTGCTGTGCTTCATCAGCTTCACAAGCTCTTCATTATTTACAGTCAGCATTTGATATTGTTCAGTCTCGACTATGTCAACTTAAACTAGTTTTAAATATAGATAAAACTAAACTAATGATTTTTTCAAATTCTAAAGCTCTATCTTCCTGATATAATATCTTCTCAGGGAGTAAAAATTGAATGTGTTGCGAGTTATAAGTACCTGGGCATTTTATTTGATAATCGATTAACCTTTAAGCCGCACATTGATAAATAACTTTCAGAAATAAAACTTTATTTTCTTTTAGTGCAAGGAAATATTTGGTATCTGCAACCTTTTTACCACTATTGGATTACGGAGATCTGCTTTACATGACTGCCCCAGTACATTATTTAAAAAAACTTGATACTGTTTATCATTGTGCTTTACATTTTATTACTGGTTATAGCTATCAAGCACATCATTGCACTTTATACGATAAGGCTGAGTTGCCATCTTTGTATACTCGAAGAACTTTTAATTGTTATTGTTTTATTTATAAGTCTATCTGTGGTCTAGCTCCATCTTACTTGTCTCTTAGTTTTTCAAACACAAATGTTTGTTACAATCTTCGATCAAACAATTTATTATATCTTAAAGTTCCTTGAGTTCGAACAGAGCTAGGTAAAAAAGGTTTTAAATATAATGCTTCAACTGTTTGGAATACCTTACAAAATGTCTTAAAGCTGAATGTGCTTCCATCACTAAATGCGTTTAAGTTACTTTTAACAGTACTTTTTACTTTTTTTTGTGCTTTATCCTTTGGTAAATTGCTGCTGTGATCCTTGATTGTTTTTTCTTTTCTTTTCTTTTTTTTTTTCTTTTTTGTCTTGATGTGTATTTGTATGTCTACGTTATTGCTGCTGCTTTCTTGGCCAGGTCATTCTTGTAAAAGAGATTTTAATCTCAATGAGTTTTTTAACCTGGTTAAATAAAGAAATGATGATGATGATGATGATGATTAAAATCAGAATTTATTTAAATCCTTTTTATTTTCACATTTTACAACATTTCATTTTAAACACATTTTTAAACATTCCATATGACTCCATCTTACCGGGTGTTAAAAAGTAACACTGAAGCAGTGTTAAAGTTAATGAGATAATTGATTGAGTGATGATTGACAATTAGTGGTGACACCTGATGATAACAAGCAGAATCACTGAAGAAACAACAAGAGAAAAAAAGGTGTTAATTAATGTTTTACAGAATGTTTCATTTCAAGTCACCATGAAAGAGGTCAGCGTTTGCTTTAGTTGAGCTCTTGACTCTTACCTTTCTTGCCATAGCAAATAGCAAGAGCAGCCAGAGAAAAACTGACACTAAAACAGTGAAGAGTTAAACTGCCTAACTGAAGTAAGTGCTGACCTCGATCACGGTGACATCAAAACAAACTTATTTTCAACAAATCATCAACATCTAAACTTCTGGTAATTCTCAATAAGAGCTTCTGTAGGCGTGTAACAGAAATAAAATCAATCTGGTTAGTAATAAGTGAAGCTGGTAATGCTGTTTGTGGAGATGTTTAATCAGATCTTCAGAGATTTAATGTCTTTTATCTTCAGTTGATTTCATTGAAGGCTGTGGCTGAAGTTGTAGTTCTTGTTGTTCCTCTGTCCTTCAGTGATTCTGCTCATTATCACCTAATTATCTCATTAACTCCAGCATGTTTCTGTGTTACATTTAACAGCCTGTAGTGTGCACACTGAGCAGTGTTCATTTCATCTGGGCTAACCCATGTGGGGCCTCCATGGAAACCGTGGACAAAAATGTCTGGGCCCCAGTTAGGCTGCCCAGGTGACACCCATCTGGGCCCCACCATGCTATGTTGGCTGGGGACATTTCTTGTTCATTTTCACAGTTTGTTATAAACAGACAAAAAGCCTTGCAGGTCTTGCAGTGTAAATGCTGCTGTTATTAATGATTATAGAAACAGCAATACTGAAAAGAAACAGAAATCTCTCACTGTTCCTGTCTGAATCACTTTAGCAGTTTTTGGCATTGCTCGAGGATCAGACGAGAGCGCGTCCGCAAACAGCGGCATTTCTGAAGAGAGTGAGGGAAGACTGTGAGGAACTCGTTTGCAGAAAACTCTTATTTGGAGATGCTTTGGGAACATTTTATGCAAATGACCGAGTCTCCCAGCACAGTTTCCAGAGCAAGGAGGAGATACGGGGAGACAGATACTGGAATTTGCCAGAGAACACCAGAATTGACAAGTCCTCTTTCTCTTCATGGATGACATGTGAAAGAGTCTGGAGATGCTGTGGGGAATGTGTAACATCATCCAGCAAAACTGGTTTGGCGGTGGGTCAGTGATGGTCTGGGGAGGAATATCCTTGAGTCTCCCTTAATGCTGTTAGGGAACCACTGGTGTCCGAGCTTTATAATGGCAGTGAACGGGACCAATAAGTCTGAAGCTCAAAAAGTGCATCCATCCATCATAGACGACTCCAGGGGGTTAATAAAGGACTTCTGAAGCGAAGTGATGCATTTGTGTAAGAAAAATATCCATATTTAACGTAAGGTGGTCTGGCAGAAGCGAAATATTTTACTTTATAACTTGTTAAATATGGATATTTTTTTACACAAATGCTTCGCTTCACTTCAGAAGGACTTTATTAACCCCCTGGAGTCATGTGGAGTACACGTTTATGATGGATGGATGCACTTTTTTGAGCTTCAAACATGTTGGACCCGTTCACTGCCATTATAAAGGAGATTTATTAATATAACTCTGTGTTCATCAGAAAGAAGAAAGTCATACACACCTATGATGGCTTGAGGGAGAGTAAAGTTTTGGGAAAATTTTAATCAATTTGAACTAATCCTTTAATTCTTTGGAGCAGTATATATTTAGGCTACATGTTTTTGTGTATTATTTAAATTACTTAAAAATGAACTATATTAAATTTGAATGAGTTGAAATTGCTCAAGTTGAAATTTCACTAGTATTGGTCCCAACTACTGAAATCTTGGTATTGTGACACTATTTCTCTCTGAGTGATGAGAGTTTCTTCCAGTTTCCCATCTTCAATTTCTATTTTAATGAAAGCATTAAAATAATAAATGTTACATTGGCTATCATTGGCAGGCTCATCATGATTAGGTGACGAGTCGCTGATAGTCTTCAGAGTGTCAACCAGAGGACGAATCTGCAACACCATTAGCCTGTGAATAAAAAAACAGATTCACAGAAGGTAAAAGAAATAAACAGGATTGATGTTTGTTACACAAGAAATGTATCTAAAATGTAAGATGTTTCTTTTCACATTTATTAAAATAATTAATCTTTCCTAAACAACCTGCACATCGAAATGCTTGAAATATCGTATTGGCAAGTATTAAAGAGCAGTGCTACTCTTACTTGCTTTTCTAATAAAGTTGTACTTTCTGTTTTTATATTTTTTTGTCATTTAGATTATTTGGGAATCATTAATGTTTTTCTTCAGTTGTAAGATAAAATTGTTATATCCTGATTCCAGACCAGTGTCATATTAGCCTATGGTAAATAAATAAAATTATGATAATACATACATTTTTCTAATTATATAATAATATAAAATGTATTCATGCCACTGTTCTTTTATAAAGTAATAGAGTATGAGAGCAGCGCTGTCTTGAAGAGTCAGATATTATTATTTCTGAAACAAAACATAATCGCACACAAACATTTAATCAGCTCACAGACCTGAATCTGTTTTGTAGTCAGACTCAGTGTTCACAGTATCTCACCTGATTGTTACACCTGGTCCTGTTACCATTTTGAGGAATAACATCAAACTCAATTAAACACACATTACTTTGGTTAGAGCAAAAAAAGAAGAAAAAAAATTACAAAAAAGTTTTAAAGAATATTCATATTTCCATCTTATTAAACCATCTGTATGTTACACTCACCTCTTCTTGCTTGACGCTTGCAACAGTAAATTAAACCAGCAGCGATCAGCAAAACAACAACAGCAACAAATATTCCTGCTACAACAGCTGGAGACAGACCTGAATCTGAAATAATTCAGACAGACAGTCATTATTTTTTAGAAAATGACTGAGAAAAAAACTTTTCTTTTACACATTGGTAATCAGTTGTACATTGATTTAACTGATAGATGGCTCCATCTGGTGGGTTTTTGAAGAACAGCAGCTAAAACAGCATCACAGCACTGTGAGATCAACTGGAAATATCAGCACAGAAAAACTGACTATTGAATATATTTTTCATGCTTTAAATTTACAAACTAATTTTTATTGTATGCTAATAATATGAGCATATCATTACTATGAACTTATTTCTTTAGAGTTCACTAAAAACATTTTAGATAAAGAGATTTTCACTGCATCAGCAACTACACAATCACTATCTGTTAAATAAAACAACACACAGCATATCATCAATGTCTCTTTATCTTCTCCTGAACCTAAGCACAGGCTCTACTCTTCAGCACAATGGTGACCCACAAAACTCAATTTTACAGTAAACTACAACAGTGTTGCCAGTTTATTACTGTTTTTTAACTTACAGTTTGTAACTGTTAAAATACATTTTGTGGGTGTGTCTTTTTATCTTACACCTTTAACCCTTTCAACCCCACAGGAACATCCTCTAGTGTCCACACTACAGAGTAAAAGTAACATTGACGCTGTGTTGCAGTGAGATAATTAATAATAGTTTTCTACAGTATATTACTGTTTTAATGGAAAATTGTTTATTACTGTCAGAATTCTGCCATTTTTCTACAGCAAGGTCTAACATTGTAATATATTATCTCAAACTATAATATTATTAATCAATTAAAAAATGCACATGTAGCAGAGGTGTAAAGTCTCGTGGTCAGAAAGTAAAAGTCCTGCCATATGTTTATTCCACACATGAACTCAGCCACCTGATTTCAGTGTTAAACTCTCCTGGAAGTATATGTGACCACACTCAAGAGTGTTAAAGTGTACAAATAAGAGTGTTAAATGAACACTGAAGCAGTGATAAAGTTAATGAGAAATTAATTGAGTGATGATTGAGCATTATTGAAGACACCTGATGATAACAAGCAGAATCACCAAAGGAGAAAATCACAATTTTTAAGTCACCATCATTGTGATTAGTGTTTTTATTCTGCTTGTTATCATCAGGTGTTTTCAATAATGGTCAATCATCACACAATTAATCACATAATTATCACATTAACTTTATCACTCTTACTTTTACACTTTAACCCTTTTGAGTGTGGTCGCACATATACTCCCAGGAGAGTTAATTTAACAATCTCCCATCAAGAACATCATCATACACAGTGAATCTGTCGGACGATTCATTGATTTCAGCTATTAAAGTGTTTCTATTTTCAAACCACCACTGAATCACATCATCATCCTTCATTTCAGTAAGATCAGAGTTTAGAGTGACTGAATCTCCCTCCTTCACTGGCACAAACTTCACTCCTGCATCACCTGAAGAACAGAGTTTTTCACAGATTAAAGGTTTAAAATCACTTGATGTTGGTTTGATCAAGCTCCATTAAAATCCTTTTAATCATTTAAATGTGAAGTGATAATATTTTGCAGCAGTTAAAAATACAAAACATGCTGACTAAAATGTGAAATAATTAAACAAATTTTGTATGGATCAATAACTTTTAAAAAGAGAGATAGGGTGTTATTTCACAGCGAAATCAGAGTTCAGTTATTTCATTAAGAGAATAACAGTGAATGTTGATCCTTTCTGACTAAATTAACCAGCAATTTATTACATGGGATCAGAACAGAAGTAACTGAAGTCATGAAAACACATTTTAAATTCACCAACCAGACACCACAAACTACAATGTCAGCAATTTAGGTCATTTTTACAATGAATTTTACAACAATGCATTGTATTCATGTTTTTACTGTAAATGCAAATGCATTATGGGACATTTATGGACAGTCCTGTAATATTATTGTAAATGCACTGTACATACATTTTGTGGGTGTGTCTTTTTATCTTACACCTTTAATCCTTTCAACCCCACAGGAACATCCTCTAGTGTCCACACTACAGAGTAAAAGTAACATTGACGCTGTGTTGCAGTGAGATAATTAAGTTAATATTTAAGTGATGATTGAGCATTAATGATGAACACCTGCTGTTAACAAGCAGAACCACTGAAAAGAGGAACAAGAACGGAATAAATATGAGCAGAAACTACAACTGTCTTCCAGCCATTACACATTATTAAACTTATTACTGACCAGTTTCACTTTATTTCTACAGAAGATCTTATTGAGAATTAACAGAAGTTTAGATGTTGATGTTTTGTTGAAAATGTTTGGTTTGATGTCACCATTAACTGTTACGTAACCGTCGGGATCATTAATATGTACACCCCCAATATTTGCATATACCAGCCCATGTTCAAGGCATTAGACAAGGGCAGCTAGTATTAACGTCTGGATCTGTGCACAGCTGAATCATCAGACTAGGTAAGCAAGCAAGGACAACAGCGAAAAATGGCAGATGGAGCAATAATAACTGACATGATCCATGATAGCATGATATTTTTAGTGATATTTGTAAATTGTCTTTCTACATGTTTCGTTAGCATGTTGCTAATGTACTGTTAAATGTGGTTAAAGTTACCATCGTTTCTTACTGTATTCACGGAGACGAGAGCCATCGTTATTTTCATTTTTAAACATTTGCAGTCTGTATAATGCATAAACACAACTTCACTCTTTATAAATCTCTCCAACAGTGTGTAATGTTAACTTTAGCCTGTTAGCCATGGAGAATACTATTAAACTCATTCGGAATCAAATGTAAACATCCAAATAAATACTATACTCACATTATCCGACGCATGCATGCATGCAGCATGAATGATGAACATTTTGTAAAGATCCATTTAAAGGGTTATATTAGCTGTGTGAACTTTGTTTATGCTGGTTAAGGCAGTCGAGAGTGGGGGAGCGAGAGATTTAAAGGGGCCGCGTGCTGAATCGGTGAATACATAATTATGGCTAAAAAAAAAAATCTATGGGGTATTTTGAGCTGAAACTTCACAGACACATTCAGGGGACACCTTAGACTTATATTACATCTTTTGAAAAGGGGTTCTAGGGCACCTTTAATTCTCAACAAGAACTTCTGTACATGTATGAAAGAAATAATGTCAAACTGGTTTGTGAACTGGTTTCACACTCAGTGTGGCTGAAGTCAGTTGTAGTTCTTGTGTTTCTGCTCGTCTCTTCTCTTTTTTCTGGTCTTGTTTCTCTGTTCTTCAGTGATTCTGCTAATCAGGTGTTCATCAGTGTCTGAATTCACTCACTTCTTTTCATTCACTCTGTCAAGTGGACTATATTAGTGAACTAATGTAGGGAATAGTGAATGAGGGGTGTGATTTGAACACAGCCTCTGAGTGTCGACTTTGAGCGATGTTAACTCACAGTATATTCCTGTAGGCTATTTTCTCGAAAATGACAAATATTACCCAGAATACAGTGTTTTCTACAGTATATTACTGTTTTAATGGAAAATTGTTTATTACTGTCAGAATTCTGCCATTTTTCTACAGCAAGGTCTAACATTGTAATATATTATCTCAAACTATAATATTATTAATCAATTAAAAATGCGCATGTAGCAGAGGTGTAAAGTCTCGTGGTCAGAAAGTAAAAGTCCTGCCATATGTTTATTCCACACATGAACTCAGCCAGCTGATTTCAGTGTTAAACTCTCCTGGGAGTACATGTGACCACACTCAAGAGTGTTAAAGTGTACAAATAAGAGTGTTAAATGAACACTGAAGCAGTGATAAAGTTAATGAGAAATTAATTGAGTGATGATTGAGCATTATTGAAGACACCTGATGATAACAAGCAGAATCACCAAAGGAGAAAATCACAATTTTTAAGTCACCATCATTGTGATTAGTGTGTTTTTATTCTGCTTGTTATCATCAGGTGTTTTCAATAATGGTCAATCATCACACAATTAATCACATAATTATCACATTAACTTTATCACTCTTACTTTTACACTTTAACCCTTTTGAGTGTGGTCGCACATATACTCCCAGGAGAGTTAATTTAACAATCTCCCATCAAGAACATCATCATATACAGTGAATCTGTCGGACGATTCATTGATTTCAGCTATTAAAGTGTTTCTATTTTCAAACCACCACTGAATCACATCATCATCCTTCATTTCAGTAAGATCAGAGTTTAGAGTGACTGAATCTCCCTCCTTCACTGGCACAAACTTCACTCCTGCATCACCTGAAGAACAGAGTTTTTCACAGATTAAAGGTTTTAAATCACTTGATGTTGGTTTGATCAAGCTCCATTAAAATCCTTTTAATCATTTAAATGTGAAGTGATAATATTTTGCAGCAGTTAAAAATACAAAACATGCTGACTAAAATGTGAAATAATTAAACAAATTTTGTATGGATCAATAACTTTTAAAAAGAGAGATAGGGTGTTATTTCACAGCGAAATCAGAGTTCAGTTATTTCATTAAGAGAATAACAGTGAATGTTGATCCTTTCTGACTAAATTAACCAGCAATTTATTACATGGGATCAGAACAGAAGTAACTGAAGTCATGAAAACACATTTTAAATTCACCAACCAGACACCACAAACTACAATGTCAGCAATTTAGGTAATTTTTACAATGAATTTTACAACAATGCATTGTATTCATGTTTTTACTGTAAATGCAAATGCATTATGGGACATTTATGGACAGTCCTGTAATATTATTGTAAATGCACTGTACATACATTTTGTGGGTGTGTCTTTTTATCTTACACCTTTAATCCTTTCAACCCCACAGGAACATCCTCTAGTGTCCACACTACAGAGTAAAAGTAACATTGACGCTGTGTTGCAGTGAGATAATTAAGTTAATATTTAAGTGATGATTGAGCATTAATGATGAACACCTGCTGTTAACAAGCAGAACCACTGAAAAGAGGAACAAGAACAGAATAACTATGAGCAGAAACTACAACTGTCTTCCAGCCATTACACATTATTAAACTTATTACTGACCAGTTTCACTTTATTTCTACAGAAGATCTTATTGAGAATTAACAGAAGTTTAGATGTTGATGTTTTGTTGAAAATGTTTGGTTTGATGTCACCATTAACTGTTACGTAACCGTCGGGATCATTAATATGTACACCCCCAATATTTGCATATACCAGCCCATGTTCAAGGCATTAGACAAGGGCAGCCAGTATTAACGTCTGGATCTGTGCACAGCTGAATCATCAGACTAGGTAAGCAAGCAAGGACAACAGCGAAAAATGGCAGATGGAGCAATAATAACTGACATGATCCATGATAGCATGATATTTTTAGTGATATTTGTAAATTGTCTTTCTACATGTTTCGTTAGCATGTTGCTAATGTACTGTTAAATGTGGTTAAAGTTACCATCGTTTCTTACTGTATTCACGGAGACGAGAGCCATCGTTATTTTCATTTTTAAACATTTGCAGTCTGTATAATGCATAAACACAACTTCACTCTTTATAAATCTCTCCAACAGTGTGTAATGTTAACTTTAGCCTGTTAGCCATGGAGAATACTATTAAACTCATTCGGAATCAAATGTAAACATCCAAATAAATACTATACTCACATTATCCGACGCATGCATGCATGCAGCATGAATGATGAACATTTTGTAAAGATCCATTTAAAGGGTTATATTAGCTGTGTGAACTTTGTTTATGCTGGTTAAGGCAGTCGAGAGTGGGGGAGCGAGAGATTTAAAGGGGCCGTGTGCTGAATCGGTGCATATATAATTATGGCTAAAAAAAAAAAATCTATGGGGTATTTTGAGCTGAAACTTCACAGACACATTCAGGGGACACCTTAGACTTATATTACATCTTTTGAAAAGGGGTTCTAGGGCACCTTTAATTCTCAACAAGAACTTCTGTACATGTATGAAAGAAATAATGTCAAAGTGGTTTGTGAACTGGTTTCACACTCAGTGTGGCTGAAGTCAGTTGTAGTTCTTGTGTTTCTGCTCGTCTCTTCTCTTTTTTCAGGTCTTGTTTCTCTGTTCTTCAGTGATTCTGCTAATCAGGTGTTCGTCAGTGTCTGAATTCACTCACTTCTTTTCATTCACTCTGTCAAGTGGACTATATTAGTGAACTAATGTAGGGAATAGTGAATGAGGGTATAGGGTGTGATTTGAACACAGCCTCTGAGTTTCGACTTTGAGCGATGTTAACTCACAGTATATTCCTGTAGGCTATTTTCTCGAAAATGACAAATATTACCCAGAATGCAGTGTTTTCTACAGTATATTACTGTTTTAATGGAAAATTGTTTATTACTGTCAGAATTCGGCCATTTTTCTACAGCAAGGTCTAACATTGTAATATATGATCTCAAACTATAATATTATTAATCAATTAAAAATGCGCATGTAGCAGAGGTGTAAAGTCTCGTGGTCAGAAAGTAAAAGTCCTGCCATATGTTTATTCCACACATGAACTCAGCCAGCTGATTTCAGTGTTAAACTCTCCTGGAAGTATATGTGACCACACTCAAGAGTGTTAAAGTGTACAAATAAGAGTGTTAAATGAACACTGAAGCAGTGATAAAGTTAATGAGAAATTAATTGAGTGATGATTGAGCATTATTGAAGACACCTGATGATAACAAGCAGAATCACCAAAGGAGAAAATCACAATTTTTAAGTCACCATCATTGTGATTAGTGTGTGTTTATTCTGCTTGTTATCATCAGGTGTTTTCAATAATGGTCAATCATCACACAATTAATCACATAATTATCACATTAACTTTATCACTCTTACTTTTACACTTTAACCCTTTTGAGTGTGGTCGCACATATACTCCCAGGAGAGTTAATTTAACACTGGAGTTTTTGCTGTCCTCCTGGGTGAAAAACTAAACTAATTAGGAAATCCAGATGATTGGAACAAAATACTGAGGAGGAATTTAACTTTTTGAATCTGGACTTTACGCCTCTGATAAGTAGTTGGTAAAAACAAAAATATTTTCAGAATAGTGCAATTGATCTCTACTCACCATAGACAGAAACACTGAACATTTTTAATAATGGCGATGGTCCTATCAATCGTTTGTAATGTCCAGCATGTTCAGTTGTGATGTTTGTGATGGTCAGAGATCCAGTTTGATTGTCCAGCTTCAGTCTGTCTTTGAATCTTCCATCAAGAACATCATCATATACAGTGATGCTGTCGGCCAGTTTATTGCCATCAGCTATTAAAGTGTTTCCAAACATCCACTGAATCCGATCATCATTTATTTCAGTAAGATCGGAGTCTAGAGTGACTGAATCTCCCTCCGTCACTGATATTTGATCTGTATCACCAAACAGAAACAGAGTTTGTAGCAGAGAGAGACTTTTAAATAACTTTATGACTGTTTATAAAAGTAAATAATTTGATATTCAAATTTCAAGAATATCATAAAACAAACAACAACAAAAAAAAAAACATAAAAGAAGCAAAATGGTGTTTGGATTAATATCGCGTCCGGTGATTAAAACATAAGATGGTGAAACAAATATTGAACTCACCAATAAAAGTGAGATAGAAACTCTTTCTCACACTGTTGATCAGTAGTCTATAATATCCTTCATGTTCAGTTCTGGTGTTTGTGATGGTCAGAGATCCAGTTTGATTGTCCAGTTTCAGTCTGTCTCTGAATCTCCCATCAAGAACATCATCATATACAGTGAATCTGTCGGACGATTCATTGATTTCAGCTATTAAAGTGTTTCTATTTTCAAACCACCACTGAATCACATCATCATCCTTCATTTCAGTAAGATCAGAGTTTAGAGTGACTGAATCTCCCTCCTTCACTGGCACAAACTCCACTCCTGCATCACCTGAAGAACAGAGTTTTTCACAGATTAAAGGTTTAAAATCACTTGATGTTGGTTTGATCAAGCTCCATTAAAATCCTTTTAATCATTTAAATGTGAAGTGATAATATTCTGCAGCAGTTAAAAATACAAAACATGCTGACTAAAATGTGAAATAATTAAACAAATTTTGTATGGATCAATAACTTTTAAAAAGAGAGATAGGGTGTTATTTCACAGCGAAATCAGAGTTCAGTTATTTCATTAAGAGAATAACAGTGAATGTTGATCCTTTCTGACTAAATTAACCAGCAATTTATTACATGGGATCAGAACAGAAGTAACTGAAGTCATGAAAACACATTTTAAATTCACCAACCAGACACCACAAACTACAATGTCAGCAATTTAGGTAATTTTTACAATGAATTTTACAACAATGCATTGTATTCATGTTTTTACTGTAAATGCAAATGCATTATGGGACATTTATGGACAGTCCTGTAATATTATTGTAAATACACTGTAGAAGCATAATTTAACAGTCATCACATAGTATATGGTCCCTTTCTAAATAGTGTTAAAATAACACTGAAGCAGAGTTAAAGTTAGATAATTATGCAAAATAATTACAGGTGCTGGTTCATATAATTAGAATATCATCGAAAAGTTGATTTATTTCACTAATTCCATTCAAAAAGTGAAACTTGTATATTATATTCATTCATTACACACAGACTGATATATTTTCAAATGTTTATTTCTTTTAATTTTGATGATTAT
Source organism: Megalobrama amblycephala (assembly GCF_018812025.1). Taxonomy (NCBI): domain Eukaryota; kingdom Metazoa; phylum Chordata; class Actinopteri; order Cypriniformes; family Xenocyprididae; genus Megalobrama; species Megalobrama amblycephala. Next base: position 7,653,652 of record NC_063045.1, on the reverse strand, counting down.
ATGACAACTAAGGAAAATCCTAAATTCAGTATCTCAGAAAATTAGAATATTGTGAAAAGGTTCAATATTGAAGACACCTGGTGCCACACTCTAATCAGCTAATTAACTCAAAACACCTGCAAAGGCCTTTAAATGCTCTCTCAGTCTAGTTCTGTAGGCTACACAATCATGGGGAAGACTGCTGACTTAACAGTTGTCCAAAAGACGACCACTGACACCTTGCACAAGGAGGGCAAGACACAAAAGGTCATTGCAAAAGAGGCTGGCTGTTCACAGAGCTCTGTGTCCAAGCACATTAATAAAGAGGCGAAGGGAAGGAAAAGATGTGGTAAAAAAAGTGTACAAGCAATAGGGATAACCGCACCCTGGAGAGGATTGTGAAACAAAACCCATTCAAAAATGTGGGGGAGATTCACAAAGAGTGGACTGCAGCTGGAGTCAGTGCTTCAAGAACCACTACGCACAGACGTATGCAAGACATGGGTTTCAGCTGTCGCATTCCTTGTGTCAAGCCACTCTTGAATAACAGACAGCGTCAGAAGCGTCTTAAGACAAAAAGGACTGGACTGCTGCTGAGTGGTCCAAAGTTATGTTCTCTGATGAAAGTAAATTTTACATTTCCTTTGGAAATCAGGGTCCCAGAGTCTGGAGGAAGAGAGGAGAGGCACACAGTCCACGTTGCTTGAGGTCCAGTGTAAAGTTTCCACAGTCATTGATGGTTTGGGGTGCCATGTCATCTGCTGGTGTTGGTCCACTGTGTTTTCTGAGGTCCAAGGTCAACGCAGCCGTATACCAGGAAGTTTTAGAGCACTTCATGCTTCCTGCTGCTGACCAACTTTATGGAGATGCAGATTTCATTTTCCAACAGGACTTGGCACCTGCACACAGTGCCAAAGCTACCAGTACCTGGTTTAAGGACCATGGTATCCCTGTTCTTAATTGGCCAGCAAAATCTATGAGGTATTGTGAAGAGGAAGATGCGCGATACGCCAGACCCAACAATGCAGAAGAGCTGAAGGCCACTATCAGAGCAACCTGGGCTCTCATAACACCTGAGCAGTGCCACAGACTGATCGACTCCATGCCACGCCGCAAAAATCCATAATGTATTTTTTTTTTTTTTTTTTTTTTTAAATATCAGAATATGATCTGTGGCAAGAAAGTATTACTGGTGAATGTAATATTTTAATAATGAATAACCACTTTTGGTCAAGAACAAGGTTAGTAAACTACTCTGCTTTGTGAAGCAAAAAAACTATATCACTTGATCATTTTGTTTCTGGTTTCTTTGCAACAATTGATGTGTTTTGGCTAATACTGTTACAAAGACCACAAAAAGCCAAGAGTCAAGACTGCCCAACTAAAGGAAACACTGACCACCAAAATGGTGAGCAAACATTTTCAATAAAACATCAACATCTAAACCTCTGTTAATTCTCAAAAAGATCTTCTGCTGAGATCTTGAGAGATTTATTGTCTTCTTTTATCTTCAGTTGATTTCAGGCTGTGTGGCTTTAAGTCAGTTGTAGTTGTGTTTCATTTTTTGATTCAATGCCACTACCATTGATTTTTTATTGAAATTTCAATATTTTTTCAACATTAACGTTGACACATTAACATTGATTTAACATTATTTCGATCATTGCTTGCTATCTGGGATAGAATTTCAAAAATATTGATACAAAAATTTTAACATTTTTCTAGTCTGCATTTACATTGCATATTATTATTATTATTATCGCATAACAGCTTTACAAAAACCCATTTATCTTGTTTTCATCAATACACAGTTATCATATCTTTTGTTTATATGAACAGCTATCAATACACATCTTTTGTTTATATGAACAGCTATCATTCCTAATTATATTTGTTAAGATGTGCATCAGAGGGATAACAAAATATTAAATAACAATAAAATATTTTAATAATATATGTTGTTTTATAGGTGTATAGTGTCGATTTGACAGTGGTTTCAATTGTTTTATTAACAAAGTTTGTTTGTAACATTTAGAATGTTTATAAAGAAAATGATCTACCCAATAATCTCGAGAGAAGGCCTATATTCAAAGCTGACTCACCTACGTTTTCTCAACAGTTTTTTGCATCTTTCCACCACATTTTACAGGTTTGGAAAAAAACATGATCATTTTGTGTGAACTATCCCTAGTATAAATATGTTAATATTTAACCTTAGTGCACTGATAGCTGCATTAATATTAACCATATAAACAACAAATAGTGAAAAAAATAATAAATAATAATCTGTATTTCATTTTTTTTTTTTTATTATTATTAGTGATGCACCTATTTTGATTGGCCAATAGAAGCAAATTGGCCTATTCTGATACTGGTTGCAGATTTTTTTAAAGCAAATTTATTTGTTTTTGTTCAAAAAATATGTGTAGCTCTTTGATATTAGAGCAAACACTGGATTTTTATCACAGTCCCAACAAAGATGTTAGGCACATGAGCATGATCAGTTGTTTTTCATTTAACTTATTGTGTAATTTCAAGATTAACAGCAAAAACAGCCTGGTCTTACTTTAGCTTTGAGAAATTATGCTACATAAAGACACCTGTACAAAACACAATCAGCAGACGGACTGAATGAAATGCAAATTCACTCTCTGACAGTAGATGGCGCTTATGGAACAGCAGTGATATAGCGTTTCCATGGTTACCACAGCAGCGCTGCGCTTGAGATAAGAGGAAAAGCCATCAAAACTTTTCTTTTAAGATTTAAAGTTTGTAAAGTACACCAAGAAATTGACTTTATAAAACATTATTTAACGCATGATTAAGTGGATGTTAATTCTATGAGGATTTTGTGTTATTTTTCAAAGGCCTAATAAATTCTTATAAATTTTAAACGTACACTGTTAGACCTTGCCAGGCTTTTTTACGCCAGACCCAACAATACTGAAGAGCTGTAACACTGTTGCCAGTAATTTACTATTGATTATTCAGTTATTTACTGTAATCTACAGTATGTTACTGTAAAGATACCATGCACTAAATTAAAACTCGTGTTACCTCATTTCATTTGCAGAAACCAACTGCCTCAAATTGTCAGAGAGCCATTCAAATTTACAAACTAATTTTTATTATATGCTAATAATATGAGCATATTATTACTATGAACTTATTTAAAGTTCAATAAAAAAAATTTAAATAAAAAGATTTTCACTGCACCAGCATTCTACACAGTCACCATCTGTTAAATAAAACAACACACAGCATATCATCAATGTCTCTTGATCTTCTCCTGAACCTAAGCACAGGCTCTACTCTTCAGCACAATGGTGACGTGCAAAACTCAATTTTACAGTAAACTACTGGCAACAGTGTTGCCAATATATAACTGTTTTTTAACTTACAGTTTGTTACTGTTAAAATAACATTTTGTGGGTGTGTCTTTTTATCTTACACCTTTAACCCTTTCAACTCCACAGGAACATCCTCGAGTGTCCTCACACTGTTGGAAATAAATGTAAATTTACAGGTAATGGTCTGTATTTTTTTTACAGTTTATCTATGTTTTTTTTCTGACAGTATTTTTCTGTTTTTAAACGGACATTTTCTGGCGCCCCTGCTGCCAGAAAATTACCGTTTTTTTACGGGATTTTTTTTTTTACAGTGCACTACAGAGTAAAGCCTCGGGTATACTTCACTTTCCGCGCCCGGACGCGTCACGCGCGCAGTCGCATCCGCGCAAGTTTCAAAGTATACTAACCACGGTTGCACGCGGATGACCGAGTTCGACACATGCGCAGTAAAATTTTTCTATACTCTTTATCAGACATCGTGTCATCAACCGAACATTCGTCTCAAAATTTGGGCTGCACACGGACGGGGTGTGCGGCTGGCCGCAAGCCCTCCGCATGACGAAAATTACGTCATGCGGATGGTGCGCGGACAGTGCACGAATGCGGATGGCAGAAGTATACCCGGGGCTTAAAAGTAACATTGACACTGTGTTGCAGTGAGATAATTAAGTTAATATTTAAGTGATGATTGAGCATTAATGATGAACACCTGCTGTTAACAAGCAGAACCACTGAAAAGAGGAACAAGAACGGAAAAAAAATACGAGCAGAAACTACAACTGTCTTCCAGCCATTACACATTATGACACTTATTACTGACCAGTTTAACTTTATTTCTACAGAAGATCTTATTGAGAATTAACAGAAGTTTAGATGTTGATGTTTTGTTGAAAATGTTTGTTTGTTTTGTTTCCATTAAAACAGTAATATACTGTATAAAACAATGCATTCTGGGTCATATTTGTAATTTTCGAGAAAATAGCCTACAGGAATATACTGTGAGTTAACATCGCTCAAAGTCGACACTCAGAGGCTGTGTTCAAATCACACCCTATGAAATGAAATGTGAATGAAAAGAAGTGAGTGAATTCAGACACTGATGAACACCTGATTAGCAGAATCACTGAAGGACAGAGAAACAAGACAAGAAAAAAAGAGAAGAGACCCCGTGTAGCACCTCTTTGGCATTGTTTTGCTTTGATATAATGGATATATATATATATATATATATATATATATATATATATATATATATATATATATATTCCATTATATCAAAGCAAAACATATATATATATATATATATATATATATATATATATATATATATATATACACACACACACACACACACACACACTTTAACCATTCTTAAGGTGCTCTATGTAAGTTTTTGACTGTATTAAAGCATAAAATTACCATAATATGTTTGCTGATATTTATTAAATTAGTAAACATGCTAAGTTCACATACTCGTTTATCTGAAAACTCATTGCTACAGCCAGTTATTTTACTTTGAAATTTGCTTTCCATGTCAGAATTTCTGTTTTTGTTTTGGTCTGTGCAAGACCACAAGCTGCATATTAAAACACGATATAAACTCATCATAAATCAATAAATCAAGAAAGCAATATTTTGAATATGGACTGCAGTACCCATTTCAACCACTAGCTGTCATTCTTACATAAAGCACTTTTTTTTTTTTTTTTTTAACAGACATGATGTAAACTTTGGATGTAAAATTGTTTTGCCAGAGATGTGTTATTATGTAGTTAATTTGATAGAGGGAAACAAGATATATTCAAGTTTCAGTAGGTTCTTCAGACATTTTTCTTTAAACACAAGTATCAGCTGTTTGCTGTTTTCTCATTTTGTTGTGTTTATTGTTGACAGGACGTGCAGCACATAACTGACATATCTAAGCAAACACATAATCTTTTTTTTTTTTACCACTAATAAGCGAAGAACGAAAAAGAACTTCGCCGTGAATATAACAAATCCAATACGTTACTCTACTTTTCAGTCATACCCATCAACAATATGAAAACAATAGAAAAATAAGCCAAAACAGACATTTTAGGAAATTTAGAAATCCAGGTCAGGACGGAAAAAGAGGACGTTCGTTCACCCTAGTTACAGCTGTTTAGAGACATTGGAAATTAAACTTTAAGATCCATTTGTAACGATTGTTGTCTTCAGCGTAGCCTATAGGAACGGTCCCACCCAACCCGCATTCCAGACCGGAGACGCTGGATCGAATCCCGCTCGGAGCGGAGAGAGGATCTGAAGGGTTAGCCTACATATTCAGCACATATATACTGGTGTGAGCCAGTTCTCCAGATAAATGTGCCGAAAAACTATTTAGTCATTGCTGTTTTTTTAAGGAAGAATAAGTTTAACAAGTAACTAAGTGTCTTACCGTGAACGATGAATGCAAACACTGCAAACAAACAAACAATATCCTTAGTTTTCAGCATGTCTGCAACAATAGCCTCCGTGGAGCCGTTTCACATTTTCTTGCTTCTCAGAAACGGGAGGAGTAATTATTGGAAAACCTTTTCTTTTTTTACTTCAAAAATACAAATACAAATTACGCAACAGTAAAAGATACAGAAAAATACCATTGTAAAACATTTAAATAAATGTACAAAGGAAAAAGATTATGACCAGCAATTTCCATATCTTTTTCCTTTGTACATTTAAAGGTCCCGTTCTTCGTGATCCCATGTTTCAAACTTTAGTTAGTGTGTAATGTTGTTGTTACAGTATAAATAAAATCTGTAAAATTTTAAAGCTCAAAGTTCAATGCCAAGCGAGATATTTTATTTAACAGAAGTCGCCTACATCGAACGGCCAGTTTGGACTACATCCCTCTACTCCTTCTTTAATGACGTCACTAAAACAGTTTTTTGACTAACCTCCGCCCACAGGAATACACAAGAGTTGCGTTTGTAGAGTGTGTTTGTCGCCATGTCGTCGAAACGCTGTTATTTTCATCCCGCAGTCCAATCACCGGGTCTGATTCCGGCTCAAATTGATAGGGTAAAATTAAAGACATGTTTACAATAACACTGAGCGCGTGCATCTCCACGTTATGGTAAGAGGCGTGACCTTTCCGGGCAAGATGCGCTCAGAGCTGTCGAATCACAACACAGGAACCGCTGGCACAATCAGAACTCGTTACGTATTTCTGAAGGAGGGACTTCATAGAACAAGGAAGTCATCAGCCCGTTTTTATGACAGTGGAAACAGCGGTATACAGATAAGTAAATTATGTGAAAAATACTGTTTTTTTACACGCGAAACATGAACACATGTTATATTGCACACTATAAACACAATCAAAGCTTCAAAAAAACACGAAAAACGGGACCTTTAAATGTTTTACAATGGTATTTTTCTGTATCTTTTACTGTTGCGTAATTTGTATTTTTGAAGTAAAAAAAGAAAAAGTTTTCCAATAATTACTCCAATAATACTCCAAACAATAGTTTTCCAATAATTAATTAGAAAGTATAGAATAAAATATTAAAAATATTTAAAAAAAACTTTCTTTAAGTGTGAGATTGAATAAGTTTTTAAATTAAGATGCATCATTCCAGAATTTTAACCTATAGGTTTTGGTTCATTTTTAATGGACACACATTTATATTCAATTTTAAATATTTTGATAATATAATTTTAAACAGGGTATTCTTTTAATCATTTTTGAAAGTTACCACTTTTGAACTTTGGGATATCTATGTTATTCACTCTCAGAAAAAAATTACAAAATTGTACCTTTAGGGGTACAATGGTACAAAGGTACAAATTTGTACCCTTGTGATTTGTACCTTAAGAGACCAGTTTTGTACCTTTGGTGACAATTTTGTACCTTTATTTAACAGTACAAAAATTGACCCTTCAAAAAGGGTACAAAATTGGCTTTGACAGCGTACAATCATTGACTATAATGATATATATGTATTTTACACACACACACGCTGAATTAAAATCAGAATTTTTAAAACCTTTTCATTTTCACATTTTACAACATTTCATTTAAAACACATTTTTAAACATTCCATATGAGTCCATCTTGCTGGGTGTTAAAAAGTAACACTGAAGCAGTGTTAAAGTTAATGAGATAATTGATTGATGATTGAGTGATGATTGACAATTAGTGGTGACACCTGATGATAATAAGCAGAAGAAACAACAAGAGAAAAAGAGAGAGACACAACAACTACAACTGACTTCCAGCCATTAAACATTATTACACTTATTATTAACCAGTTTGATTTGATTTCTGTCATACATCAACAAAAGCTCTTATTGAGAATTAACAGATGTTTAGATGTTAATGTTTTAATGAAAGTTTAGTTTGAAGTCACCATGATGGTGAAAAGCATTTCCTTTAGTTGGGCTCTTGACTTTATTTATTAAAAACACTATCACACTATAAAAATAATTTGTTGGTTTACCTTAAAGTAGTCTAGCCTGGTTGCCTTAAAATTTTGAGTTCATTTAAACAACAAATTTGAGTTGATACAAAGAAAGAGATAAGCAGTTTAAATCAGTGCAGTGACAGACTGTCTCTGACACACACTACTAAACATTGGCCCAGCAGCTCATTTTGACATTTATAAGCCTTAGTGTAAAGGGATTTGTGGTTTTGATTTTACATTGAATTCTAGAAGTGGCAAAGAGATTTAAAAAAAATCAACAGGTTCATGTTTAATATGAATAATGCATAATGTTAGACTGGGTAAACCCAGCCTGATCTGCCGGCGATTTGATTTCGCCCGGCAACTCAGTCTGGAAACCCGTACATTCATTTCTACTGCTTCTGTTACACTTTTGCGGGAACCAGTCACAGACTGGCTTATCCACCTTGCTCGCTATTGGCGGTTATAACACGATGACGATAGAGAAGCGACAGCAAGCACGACCGTCAATCCAATTTCTTTTAACCTCTCGACGATGCTGAATTATTTTTATTGTGGATTATTGTCAGCGAAGTCCACTTCAACAGATATACCGTGCTCAGGGAGAAGGGAGCAGTGAACTGCGTAGGGACCCTGTCGAATGGAACGCAGCTTAAACCTGTCTGGAGTTTTTGTGTCGCTTTGCAAAGTATGTCACCCAGATCGTTGATCTGATTGGTTGAAGGATTATCCAATTGCGTGAATAATGCTCGTTGATCACGTGCAGTAGAAAATACATAGAGACTCCCCAGACCAGAGGTGGTAATCCAGGGTCAAAGAGTAAAAGTCCTGCCATATTTTTATTCCACCCACTGAAGCATTAATGAGATAAATAAGTGATTAATTGAGTGATGATTGAGCATTATTGAAGACACCTGATGATAACAAGCAGAATCACCAAAGGAGAAAATCACAATTTTTAAGCCACCATCATCAAGAGCTTGTTTTAGTTGAGCTCTTGACTTTTTAATATTAGATTTTGTTTGGGCAGTTTTAACTGCATTAAAACCAACCAGAAAAACAAAGTTAAAGGATGATCAGGTGGTGTTGGTTATGTTTTCACATAATCATTATTTGATCTGAATCACTGAACTCATTTAGAGCCCAATCTCTGAGTTAGATTTACATTATTGATTACAGCAGCACTGTGATTCTACAGCATAAGATCAACTTTATCAATACAAGTTTTTTTAGAGTTCTGATTTTTTTTTTTTTTTAAAACAGAGCTTATTTAAACACACAGACATCAAGAATCATCCTGTGAATCTCAACAGTGGTGGCCATCATAAAGCATGTTGCAGTGCATTCTGGGAGCCACCAATCAAAATTCATCCATGGCTCCCATCATGCATTGCTGCATGAATAAATTATGAGCTGAATTGTTTTAGTAATTTTCTTTATTCTCACTATTACAATTTTGCTGTTTTTCTGTGACTTTTAGTAGCTTGTTTTCTAATGTTCAGAGTTGATCTGTTGATCAGAATATGTTGCTTGTCACCGTTGTTGAGATTCAGAGGCTGATACTTGATGTCTGTGTGTGCCTAAAATATTTTATTTTTTTTTTTGTAATAAGGACAACTTTTTTAAAAGAAATTCTGTATTGTATAAGCTGATCTTCTGTAGAATCACAGTGCTGCTGTAATCAATAATGTAAATCTAACTCAGAGATTGGGCTCTAAATGAGTTCAGTGATTCAGATCAAATAATGATTATGTGAAAACATAACCAACACCTGATCATCTTTAAACTTTGCTTGTCGGGTTGGTTTTAATGCAGTTAAAACTGCCCAAACCAAAACTAATATTAAACAGTCAAGGGTCAAGAGCTCAACTAAAACAAACCCTGATCTCGATGATGGTAACTTAAAAGTTGTGATTTTCTCCTTTGGTGATTCTGCTTGTTATCATCAGGTGTCTTCAATAATGCTCAATTATCACTCAATTAATCACTTATTTATCTCATTAATGCTTCAGTGGGTGGAATAAAAATATGGCAGGACTTTTACTCTTTGACCCCTGGATTACCCAACTCTGCCCCAGACCAATGTTCAATTTTAAATTGAGCTTGGAATGGTGATAGCCGGACAAGCATAATGTATACTGTAACAAATCGCTGTAGTTTTTACAGCAAAATTCTACAGAAACCATTTTACAAGTTATTACTGTATTTTGCAATGCATTATGGGTCAAAAAGAGTATTACAGTTGTTAACAGTATTTTTCCAGGTCAACTGTAAATTAATTTACAGTTAAGAGGTGTTTTCGCTGTAGCTCATACGTTTTTACATCAAATTACTGTGATGTGGCATTATGGGACTGCGCGGGCTGAATACGTTTGAAAACTGGTGGACTGGAGCAGGACATGAACCGTTGAAGATAAAAGGCTCAACTTTTGGTAAGTTCACTTAAATTTACATCCATAAATATTCAAATCAGATGTATTACATTTAATGCATTTTAGTGATTCATTTTAAACAGAATTCTTAACGTCAGATGTAATTATTGTATCGACTTAAATAACAACTGCGTGTTATCAGCACATTTAGTGGGATATAAAAGTGTTTGATTCCAATATGTATTTATTTTTTTGCCAAAACAGGAATGTGTCGTTAACTTTAAATTTATTGTTTCAGGAGAGGGTGAGAATCGTGACGAAGCGCCCATTAGCCTACAGTGGAGAGACGAAGCTGAACTAAGGTAAAACAATAGTGAATGTAATGATAATATGGTTGAAAGCTGCAGTTTGTTACCATTTTATTCGCATTTGCTCTCAAGATGTATTTTATTAGAGTATTTGCAGTTTGGAAGACATTACATATTGACCGCTTATGAGACAAAACTACTTATAGGCTAACATGTGCAGTTAGGTTTGTTGATGAACAACGTTAGAATATATGGTATTAATATCGTTGGATGCTGCGATTTTCTCATTCACTCTCAGAAAATAAAGTACATAATTGTACCTTTAGGGGTACAATGGCTTGTCACTGGGGCTGTACCCTCAAGGGTACAGTTTTTGTACCCTTGGCATAGGGTACAAATTTGTACCCTTGTGATTTGTACCTTAAGAGACCAGTTTTGTACCTGTGGTGACAATTTTGTACCTTTATTTAACAGTACAAAAATTGACCCTTCAAAAAGGGGACAAAATTGACAAAATTTTTATTTTCTCCCAGTGTGTTTAAGATTTTAATTCAAAATGCCTGATCTGTTGCATGAAAGTGCTGTTGTTAAAATAACTTAATGAATGAACAACCACTTTCAGTCAGTGATGGGATTAGATTTTATTATTTATGGTGTAAACTCTATCACCATGCAATTAATTTTAAAACATTGTATGTTGGAGAAAATGCTGTATTACTGTTACTAAAAATAAAGCTGCATCTGATTATGCTATGTTAGCAACTTGGTGAAAACATGCATCAAGAAAACGAGATTCAAACAAATCAAGAAAATGAGATTTAAACAATAAGACTAAACATGTTGCGCTATATAACAATAATTAGATTTCTAATTCCAAACAGTTGCTCAGCTGTCTAATAAAACATGTAATATATTAAAGTGTCTTTGGTGTTTCCATTGTTTCTACAAAATAAAACTGGAAACCGAGGGGATATAATGCAGGTATGACGTCACTAATAGGTGACGCACAGAAACACGGTCCGTGTCTTGGTTAAAATTGTTTATTTCTCTAGATTTAAACATTTAAACATTAGATATATAACACTGTTCCAGTGGTTTTTGGATGTTTTAATCCAAAAATCTTACATATTGTGCCTTTAAAGAGTATTATTTTACAATAATTTACTGTAGTCAGAAATTTACAGTGAAATTAATGCATGCTGGGTCATTTTCTTAAATGACTGTTAATCAACAGCAAAATGATGCTGACATCACAGTAATTTACTGTGAATTCACATGATAAAGTTGTCTTTAACCATGCCACTGTAAGAAATTACATTGTTTAGTACTGTAATTGTTTTGAAGTAAAGTCAGAAGTGTGACCAATGAAAACATTTGTTCAAACAAAGACAAGCTAGAATATAAAATCAGTCAAACTTTACCTTTTTTGCGTTATTTCAGCATGAAGGTTTACCAATGTCTTATTTCAAATGTTGTTTGTAGATGGATATTTCACAATATTAAAGCAGCTGCTGAGATTTATCTTTGAAAGATGTGGCATCATTTTGCAACACAAGATTTTTTTTATTAATAAGCATCCTAATGATGAATCAATACTCAACATACAAAACACAACAATGGTGACACTCAACAAATAACAATAAACAGATCAATTCTGAAGATTACGAAATAAACAAACAACAAAAAATGCTAAAAGTGAACCAAAAATAAGTTCAGCAGCACAGATAAAACCAACAATGTCATGCCACATTGCATGCTGGGTACCTTCATAGTACATATGCACTGTAAAACTGGCTGGGTCCCAGTTAGATAGCCCAGGTCAAACCCATTTGGGCCCCACATGGCTCTGCTGGCTGGGAACAGTAGCCACGCTCATCTGGCCGTGTATCTCACATTGCTGGATGGACAGTGTATGTGCATCAATGCCAAAGTGAAAAACTCATTAGGCAGACTTAGATCCTCAATCGCAATATAAATGTTACTGTGAATATATAAGTTTGATGGGTAATATTACTGACTAACTAATGAGCAGCATGTCTTACTCTATATCGCTGCATGTCTGTGTCTGTCGAAGTTTAATGTTTAAATATTATTCTAATTGATGTTAATGTCAAAGCTTGCTTCTTAAAATACTGAATTTGTATTGTGTTTTATCTTATTTATATTTACATGCATTTAGCTTTTATTCAGAACAATTTACAATAGGATAACAAAAGCAGTTTGTCAATCGTTTAAAATGTTTTCTAACATTAATTATAAACCAAATTAATGAAACTAGTTATCCATTCACAGTAAGGAATACAGAATTTATTTGATTCCCAAAACAACAGTTTTAATAATAATAATAAAACTAAATCATTGTAGCCGATCATTCAAAACATTGAAATTAAGAATAATAAATCTGTCTTTAAAATAAGGTTTACACAGCACTGAATAAACAGAACTCGAAAGAGACTTTTGTTTTGTATGCAGAGTAAAAACGTCACAAAACGTCAGACGTCGTCCCGCTACAGTGCGTAACGAGCCTCCCAAATTATTACTTTCACTTTAACTAGTGAAGTAGTGGTGGCGCTGTTAATGCAGAGTAACAACAGATCACTTTTGCTTCACTGAATCTGCGTTCATCTCTGAGCAAAAATTCAAAAATGAAGCATGTCTTTATTTTTCTCTTATTGTCGATGTGTTTACATGTGCACGGTAAGACATTTATACATTAAGTTACATCTCTTTCCGGGCAGTGATAAAAATAAACAACAGTTTCGAGTATCAGCTCTGTTAACTTTATATTTGACGTATGTTCATTTATTGTTTGTATTTTACTCCACTTTTGTAAGATGTTTTTCTTATCTCTTTTTCTGGTAAACGATAAAAATGAACGACGAACGAGACGTAGTTCTCAGCCCAGATTCAGAGGCGTGAATGAAAACATTATGGCTAAAATATTGAAAATATGTCCCTGTAATTCTCGGGTCTAGTTGTGGGTATAAACACATCTAAAAGTAACGAGTAAATTATGTGAGTAAATGTTGATAGCAGTGAATAAACTGTTCAAATGTACATTTAAATGTAGTGTGAGTCGCTTTGGAGGAATAAAAGTGTAAATAAAAAATTGAGATTGAAACAGTACACATAATAACGATAAAAATCTTTTATATCTTAATGTTTTGGAAAATGGCACAGTTTCCTGAAGTATTATTAAGGGTAATACTCATAATATTGATGATTGTATGATGTTCATGATGTATAAGATCATCCATGAGACTGTGTGTTTGTCTGATGAGTGAATGTGTGAATCAATGATATTCTTCTGCTGTTTGTTTGAATGTGTTACAATGTGAATCCAGACAGATTTCTCTACTCACAGTCTTTATGATCTGTAGAAAAACATTTTCACTGCACTTTCCTGTTGTGTGCTTTTGATTGGCTTATAATAAACTGTCCATTTCTTCTTCAGGTGTGTCTGATGTTAAAGTGTCAGTGATGGAGGAAGATTCAGTCACTCTAAACACTGGTGTTCAAACAAACCAACAATACAGCATTATATGGTATTTTAATAACACTCTCATCGCTCAAATCACTGGAGATCAGAGTAAGATCTGTACAGACATTCAGTGTAAAGAGAGATTCAGAGACAGACTGAAACTGGATGATCAGACTGGATCTCTGACCCTCATGAACATCAGAAACACAGACTCTGGAGAATATACACTGAAGATCAACAGCAGCAGCAGCACCAGTGAAAAGACCTTCAGTGTTTCTGTTCATGGTGTCGGTGTTTATGGTGAGTCATTATGTTTGAAAGCAGGTTATGTCACATCATTGAGTTTATTATAGCAGTGACATTCAGAGCTGTTTCTCTCTTTATCTCCATCATTGAACAGAACAGAATTAATTTTTTTTCTTTTTTCTTTTTTCTTTACCTGCATATTAATTCACATACAGTATAAAGATCATTTCTTCAAAACAAATGCATTGTTCAAGTGGAATTTATAGCTTTAGCTTCAAATTCAGAGCATCATGATTTAAAAACTAACTTGTTTTTGTGGTTCGATTCACTCAATGTTTTTTTAAGTTCACCAGGAATCCAAAGTGCAGAGGATTTTAAGTTTAAAAGTATGAAAAATATGTTCATAAGTTCAAAATCTACACTGTTAGACCTTTCCAGGCTTTTTTACATTAAAAGTGTTGCCAGTAATTTACTATTGATTGTACAGTTATTTACTCTAATCTACAGTATGTTACTGTAAAGATACCATGAACTAAATTAAAACTCCTGTTACCTCATTTCATTTACAGAAACCAACTGCCTCAAATTGTCAGACTGCCGTTTAAATTTACAAACTAATATTTATTATATGCTAATAAATTGAGCATATTATTACTATGAACTTATTTATTTTGAGTTCAATAAAAACATTTTAAATAAAGAGATTTTCACTGCATCAACAACTACAGTCACCATCTGTTAAATAAAACAACACACAGCATATCATCAATATCTCTTCTCCTGAACCTAAGCACAGGCTCTACTCTTCAGCACAATGGTGACCCACAAAACTCAATTTTACAGTAAACTACTGGCAACAGTGTTGCCAATATATAACTGTTTTTTAACTTACAGTTTGTTACTGTTAAATTACATTTTGTGGGTGTGTCTTTTATCTGACACCTTTAACCCTTTCAACCCCACAAGAACATCCTCTAGTGTCCACACTACAGAGTAAAAGTAACATTGACACTGTGTTGCAGTGAGATAATTAAGTTAATATTTAAGTGATGATTGAGCATTAATGATGAACACCTGCTGTTAACAAGCAGAACCACTGAAAAGAGGAACAAGAACGGAATAAATACAAGCAGAAACTACAACTGTCTTCCAGCAATTACACATTATTACACTTATTACTGACCAGTTTCACTTTATTTCTACAGAAGATCTTATTGAGAATTAACAGAAGTTTAGATGTTGATGTTTTGTTGAAAATGTTTAGTTTGATGTCACCATTGAGGAGATCAGCATTTGCTTTAGTTGAGCTCTTGACCCTTGACTTTTTATACATCAGTTTTTGTTTTTTCTCTGGCTGCTTAAACTATTTTTGCAAGTTACATTTGTTATGGTGGAAACAAATTTGGAGAAAAAAAAATTGTTGAGTGCTGATAGTTATGTATTGGTGAAGATGTAACCATCACATTGTCTCTTGATTCACTGAATTCATATTGTGTTTTATCCATTGCTACATTATTAACAGATTAATATTTTTCATTATTGCCACTGTGAAACTACAGCAAGAGCTCCAACAACAATCAGCTAAAAAGAGTTTATTTTTAAACACCATGAACAAAAAAACAGCTGCAGCATTATTTAGACACACACAGATATCAAAAATCAGCACATCAATCTCAACAATGGTGGCAATAAAGCTGCATAATTTATTTATGCTGCAGTGCATGCTGGGAGATTTGTACTATGCTGGCACCCAGCATGCATTGCAACATTAAACTTTTGGATGTCACCATTGTTGAGATTAATATTCTGATTGTTGATGTCTCTGCTGTGCAAATAATGCAGGAGTTCAAAATGTTTTATGCATTATAAGACTTATATACTCTCCTAAATAAGTGATTACTGAAATGTTGCTGGTTCTTATGCTGTTGAATTACAGATATAGTACAATCAATAAATATAAGATACCCATTAAATCAAAGACCGGACATAGAAAGAGATCAGTCTACGATGATTACAGCACCATCACAACAGCCAAAACACCTGACCAACTTCATGTTGGCTTTTTCCTGCCATAACAAATGTGTTTTATAAACACTCAGTTCCAGCAGCCAGAGAAACATAATGTTAAAGAGTCAAGAGCACAACTAAAGCAGACACTGATCACCACGATGATGACTGCAAACTTCAATACATTTTTATTTTCAATTAAACATAAACATCCAAATCTGTTAATCAACCAGAACTTCTGTACATGTATGAAAGAAATAATGTCAAACTGGTTTGTGAACTGGTTTCACACTCAGTGTTGATGAAGTCAGTTATAGTTCTTGTGTTTCTGCTCGTCTCTTCTCTTTTTTCTGGTCTTGTTTCTCTGTTCTTCAGTGATTCTGCTAATCAGGTGTTCATCAGTGTCTGAATTCACTCACTTCTTTTCATTCACTCTGTCAAGTGTACTATATTAGTGAACTAATGTAGGGAATAGTGAATGAGGGTATAGGGTGTGATTTGAACACAGCTTTTGAGTGTCGACTTTGAGCGATGTTAAAGGTCCCGTTTTTCGTGTGTTTTTTTAAGCTTTTATTGTGTTTATAGTGTGCAATATAACATGTGTTCATGTTTCGCGTGTAAAAAAACACAGTATTTTTCACATAATTTACTTATCTGTATACCGCTGTTTCCACTGTCATAAAAACGGGCTGATGACTTCCTTGTTCTATGAAGTCCCTCCTTCAGAAATACGTAACGAGTTCTGATTGTGCCAGCGGTTCCTGTGTTGTGATTCGACAGCAGTTTAGCGCATCTTGCCCGGAAAGGTCACGCCTCTTACCATAACGTGGAGATGCACGCGCTCAGTGTTATTGTAAACATGTCTTTAATTTTACCCTATCAATTTGAGCCGGAATCAGACCCGGTGATTGGACTGCGGGATGAAAATAACAGCGTTTCGACGACATGGCGACAAACACACTCTACAAACGCAACTCTTGTGTTTTCCTGTGGGCGGAGGTTAGTCATAAAACTGTTTTAGTGACGTCATTAAAGAAGGAAGTAGAGGGATGTAGTCCAAACTGGCCGTTCGATGTAGGCGACTTCTGTTAAATAAAATATCTCGCTTGGCATTGAACTTTGAGCTTTAACATTTTACAGATTTTATTTATACTCTAACAACAACATTACACACTAACTAAAGTTTGAAACATGGGATCACGAAGAACGGGACCTTTAACTCACAGTATATTCCTGTAGGCTATTTTCTCAAAAATGACAAAAATTACCCAGAATGCATTTACAGTATATTGTTTTTACAGTATATTACTGTTTTAATGGAAAATGGTTTGTTACTGTCAGAATTTGGCTGTTTTTCCACAGCAAGGTCTAAAGCCTCGTTTGACAGTGTAGCATCAAGATTACTAACTAATATCATATGACCTGCTGAAGAGTATGACGAGGAGAAAAATACAGTGAACACGGAAATTTTCTTAACACCTGCTCAAAATTCAGTATGAAATGCTGTTTGTTTGAATGTGTTACATTATGAATCCAGACAGATTTCTCTACTCAGTCTTTTTGATCTGTAGAAAAACATTTTCACTGCACTTTCCTGTTGTGTGTTTTTGTTTGGCTTATAATGAACTCTTCATTTCTTCTTCAGGTGTGTCTGATCCAGATAAAGTGTCAGTGGTGGGGGGAGATTCAGTCACTCTAAACACTGGTGTTCAAATGAACCAACAACACAAAATTAAATGGTATTTTAATGGCATTCACATCGCTGTAATCAGTGGAGATCTCAGTTATATCTGTACAGATGTTCAGTGTGATAAAAGGAATGAGAGATTCAGAGGCAGACTGAAGCTGGATCATCAGACTGGATCTCTGACCATCATGAACACCAGAAACACTGACTATGGAGAACATACACTAGTGATCATCAGCAGCAGCAGCTACAGTGTAAAGATCTTCAGAGTTTATGTTTATGGTGAGTCATTATGTTTGAAAGCAGGTTATGTTTAAATCACATCATTGAGTTTATTAAAGCAGTGACATTCAGAGCCGTTTCTCTCTTTATCTCCATCATTGAACAGAATTAATTTAGTAACACTTAGATGTATTTTTTTTCTTTACCTGTATATTAATTCACATACAGTATAAAGATCATTTCTTCAAAACACATTTACTGTTCAAGTGGAATTTATAGCTTTACCTTCAAATTCAGAGCATCATGATTTAAAAACTAACTTGTGTTTCTATTGCTGGTTTAAACAGTTTTATTCTGGTGAAGATGTCAGTTTCTCATCATATCGTCTCTGATCACCTTTTCTTATCATCTGATTCAGTTCACTCAATGTTTTTAGTTCACCAGGAATCCAAAGCGCAGAGGATTTGAAGTTAAAAAGTATGAAAAATATGTTCATAAGTTCAAAATCGAAACAAATGATGCTTTTCAAATTGACCGTCAAGATAGAGCATGAGCAAATATCCAAAGTATTTTCATGTTGTGTAGTTTGATTGTTGTTTTGAGCAAAAGATCCTCCAGCAGCTGTTGGTTTGTGTTTCAGATGTTTCTCCTGTTGAACGAGATAAAAAGAAGAGAAAATCAGTGAAGGAGGGAGAATCTGTTACTTTAGATTCTGGTGTAATAAAAAGCTCAAATGATTCAATGAGATGGTATTTTAATGACACTCTCATTGCTGAAATCACTGGAGATCAGAGTAAGATCTGTACAGATGTTCAGTGTGATGAGAGATTCAGAGACAGACTGAAGCTGGATCATCAGACTGGATCTCTGACCCTCACAAATATCACAAACACTGACTCTGGAGAATATAAACTACTGATCATCAGCAGCAGCAGATTCAGCATCATCAGGAGCTTCAGTGTTTCTGTCACTGGTGAGTGTCATTGAGTCATTCAATTCATTTTTTCTTGAACAGGTTTAGAAAACAGTTTGAAATGTTTAAATTGACTCAGTAAATGTTTCATTGTCATCTTTCACATGCACATCGTGACACACAGTTATCACAACTAACGAGTGCTGTTCATATTTCTAATGTTATTAACATGAAAAATATATACAATAGTCAGTTTTTCTGTGCTGATATTTCCAGTTGATCTAATCAGTTGCTGTTTTAGCTGCTGTTCTTCAAAAACCCACCAGATGGAGCCATTCATCAGTTAAATCAATGTACAACTGATTACCAAAGTGTAAAGAAAAAAGTTTTTTTCTCAGTCATTTTCTAAAAAATAATGACTGTCTGTCTGTATTATTTCAGATTCAGATCTGTCTCCAGCTGTTGTAGCAGGAATATGTGTTGCTGTTTTGCTGATCGTTGCTGGTTTAATTTACTGCTGCCAATCAAGAAGGAATGGTGAGTGTAACATACAGATTTAATACGATGGAAATATGAGATTTAAAAAAAAAAAGTCTTTAAAAGTTGAGAATTTTCTCCTTTTTTTTCTCTCTAACCAAAGTAATGTGTGTTTAATTGAGTTTGTTGTTATTCCTCAAAGGTATCAGGACAAAGCGCAATGATCAGGTGAGATATGTGAACACTGAATCTGACTCCAAAACAGATTCAGATTAAATGTTTGTGTGTGATTGTTTTGTTTCAGAAATAATAATATCTGATTCTTCAAGACAGCGCTGCTCTCGTACTCTATTACTTTATAAAAGAACAGAGGCATGAATACATTTTGTATTATTATATAATTAGAAAAAATTATTTATTATCATCATAATTATATTTATTTACCATAGGCTGATATGTACGGAGCCCCTAAAGGGACCTTTGCAAGGTGCGAACGAGAAAGTCTGTCAATTTTTTATTTTTGCAAAGGTCCCTTTAAGGGCTCCATAGATACGACACCGGTCTAGGATCAGGATATAACAATTTTTTCTTACAACTGAAGAAAAACATTGATGATTCCCAAATAATCTAAATGACAAAAAATATGAAAACAGAAATTACAACATTAAGAGCAAGTAAGAGTAGCCAATATGATATTTCAAGCATTTCGATGTGCAGGTTGTTTAGGAAAGATTAATTATTTTAATAAATGTGAAGAGAAACATCTTATATTTAAGATATTTTGTCATTTTTTGCAGTTCTATGTCTTGTGTAACAAACATCAGTCCTGTTTATTTCTTTTACCTTCTGTGAATCTGTTTTTTTATTCACAGGCAAATGGTGTTGAAGATTCATCCTCTGGTTGACACTCTGAAGACTATCAGCAACTCGTCACCTAATCATGATGAGCCTGCCAATGACGCGCCGACGTAACATTTATTATTATTTCATTAAAAGAGAACTTGAAGATGGGAAGCTAGAAGAAACTCTCATCGCTCACAGAGAAACAGTGTCACGATACCAAGATTTCACTAGTTGGTACCAATACTAGTCATTTCAACTTGACCAATTTCAACTCATTCAAATTTAATCTAGTTTGTGTTTAAGTAATTTAAATAATACTGCTCCAAAGAATTAAAGGATTAGTTCAAATTGGTTAAAATTAGCCCAAGCTTTACTCACCTTCAAGCCATCATAGGTGTGTATGACTTTCTTCTTTCTGATGAACACAATCAGAGTTATATTAATAAATCTCCTTTATAATGGCAGTGAACGGGTCCAACATGTTTGAAGCTCAAAAAAGTGCATCCATCCATCATTAACGTGTATTCCACATGACTCCAGGGGGTTAATAAAGGCCTTCTGAAGTGAAGCGAAGCATTTGTGTAAAAAAGTATCCATATTTAACAAGTTATAAAGTAAAATATCTATCCTCCACCAGACCGCCTTATGTTAAATGTGGATATTTTTCTTACACAAATGCATCACTTCGCTTCAGAAGGCCTTTATTAACCCCCTGGAGTCGTCTATGATGGATGGATGCACTTTTTGAGCTTCAGACTCATTGGTCCTGTTCACTGCCATTATAAAGCTCGGACACCAGTGGTTCCCTAACAGCATTAAGGGAGACTCAAGGATATTCCTCCCCAGACCATCACTGACCCACCGCCAAACCAGTTTTGCTGAATGATGTTACACGTTCCCCACAGCATCTCCAGACTCTTTCACGTGTCACACATGAAGAGAAAGAGGACTTGTCAATTCTGGTGTTCTCTGGCATATTCCAGTATCTGTCTCCCCGTATCTCCTCCTTGCTCTTGAAACTGTGCTGCATAAAACATGCCCAAAGCATCTCCAAATAAGGGTTTTCTGCAAACGAGTTCCTCACAGTCTTCCCTCACTCTCGTCAGACATGCTGCTGTTTGCAGACGCGCTCTCGTCTGATCCTCGAGCAATGCCAAAAACTGCTAAAGTGATTCAGACAGGAACAGTGAGAGATTTCTCTGTTTCTTTTCAGTATTGCTGTTTCTATCATCATTAATAACAGCAGCATTTACACTGCAAGACCTGCAAGGCTTTTTGTCCACTTCTCTTTACATTAATTTTGTGAAGATGAATATTTCATCAACATTTTGAACAAGAAATGTCATTCTGCAAGACAAAAGCTCTTCACAGAGAAACAACACACAGGTCAAGTCTGTACTGTTACTGGTAATGTTATCTTCACAATTTTAGTATTGACATCTTGACTATCAGAGGAACATCCCTGATAAAACACCAGCGTGAGTTGATTTTGAAGCATTTTGTATATGTTTGTTTTGGTGCTTTGTGGTTAAAGAGTGAAGGTTCAAATCCAGCAAGGTCTGATCCATGAAATATCACCATTGAGTTCTTGATCAAACTCTGAATCTCTGAACCTGTAAAACTGAACCTGCACTGAAACACTGGAGAAAAGCATCAAAATGCCAAATATGTGTTTTCATAATATATTATTATATATTATCTTCCAAATATGTGTTTTATATATTATGAACTGTTACTGACTGTTGCATATTAACCTCTTTTCTAGTATTAAGCATCTGAAGACCGTTTAATCACATTTCACAGATTTGTGTATTGGTAAAACAACAATATGCATTTTGTACTATAATGTACAGATATTTTTGTCTTTGTTAAATGTGCAAAATTAGTTGCTTTTCTTTGTATTTTGTTTTAGCAAATGTCTTGTAAATGTAATTTTATGGAGCAGTTGAGCAGCTGATCCGTTTTGTTTTGTTTTTTACTGTAAAGTTTGTGCATTTCATGTCAGGATGAAGATAGAGATTCACTCATTCACATCATCTGTTCATTATTAATGTTTTATTTCATGTTCATGTCTCTTTTCTTGAGTGTGTTCAGCTGTGCTCCACCTCGGTTATGTAATTATTTTTGTCTTTTGTTTTGTAGAATATTATCACTGTGTGATGAAAATAATCGCCTTCACTTGAATACAGTCAGTCCCCGGTTTCTGCAGACAGGAGTTTACCGAATCCAGTTTTGAACATCATCTGTCTGAACAAAGACAAAACACCTAATTGATTATTTGTGCAAATCTCTCTTCAGGTGTTTGATTTCTCTGTTCAAAGAGTTTATCATCTGCAGGTCTCTCTGGATGAACAGCAGGATTTAGAAGTGTATCATGGTGCCTGTTTTTGTAAATGTTTCCAGGAAAATAATTTCAGTGTCATGGCTGAAGTACTATAACACTAAAGTGCTCACAAAAACCTGAAGCACCCCAGTAGAACACATAAACTGTGTGCCTTACACTTTGAATGTAGACTTTTTATTTTATATTTGAACTTTGCATCAGTCGAGGAAAACGTGCCTTGAAGTTTAGACCATACAAACTATATTATTTTTCTGGAAAATGGAAATAAAATTGAAGGAACTTTGTATATTCATGTAATAAGTGCTATTAAAAAGATCTGATTCACTTTCACTGATTCATTTTATTATAATCATTTGTATTTTCACAAAACTAATTTTATGATGCTGGTATGCAGTAATTTAGGCAATATGTTACTAAAAACAAATAATGTTTTAGCTGTATATTTTTTAAAAAATACTGCAGTGAATCAAAAATAACATTTTAACAATTACTTTAAAAACAAACAAATTACAATATAAAAATAAGACAAAGAATGAGATGAATTGTAATTTAATCAAATTTAACAACTTCAGCTGATCTGCTTTATTAAAGCAAAAGTGTCCTTAATAAAACGCAATTGGTGTAAAAAAATAAATAAAACACTTGAAACTAAAGCAAATACTTTTCACTATAATGGTGACTTCAAAATGTTCACTGAATATTTAGAGAACGTTCTTATAACAAAATTCGGTTAGCTGGGAAAACTACTGATGTCAAACAATATAAATATTGTTACTCTTGCTGTTCATAGTTTGTCCACAGTGAGATTGTGAAGTTGTCATGATTACCACTGAGAAGTGTGAGGCTGTGTTGGAATGACACTCACTTACTGCCTACTTTTCAAGAATAGTGTGTGAAATAGTATACAATATGCAACAAATAATGTTTCAGAGTAGTATGCTGCAGTGTTGTCACATGACCCACATTACCTACAAATAAACATGCAAACCATTCTTTTTTTAATATGCAACCCTGAGTAAAAATGTCTTACCTTTCAACTGTCTTCACCAACAGTCCTGATCTAACCCATAAAAATTATGTTTGTTGATCAAGCTGATTTGGTGAAATGAATTCATGTTTTTCACTTAAAATCAGTTAATTTGATTTTATTTTGCTTGACCAAAAAAGTACACTGAAAAAAATTGTATCAAAAATGTGGTAACGTAAATTAACTGGTTCAAACAAAAAATAAAATGATCATTTGAATCAAAATGAATAAAGGTTAGATAATTTTAAGGGTTCAGGTAACAATAAAGCTCTTTATGCCACTATTACTGTGTTGAATACATTAATAAATGAACGCAGAAACAAACGAGTAACGCAATTGTAACGAAGCAGGACTCAGGATTGGATGTGCAAGCTTTATTAAAGCAGAGTTCGTAGTTAAACAGGCAAGGGTCAAACAGTGGCAAACAGGTATGGTAGAGAGCAGGCAGAATCGAGATCGTTGAACAGGCAGGTGTTAACCGTTCCTGCTCTGTCCCTGATCGTGGTCGGGGATGACAGAGGAGACTTTCACTGCTCCAGGGCCGAAGTAGCTTTTCTATTTAAACTTCGGGGTTAACTCCCTTTCCCTTTGTTCAGCGGCTATAGTGAGTAAACAAATTACAACTTGATTTGGTCTGAAGATTTATTGTTTTCAAAGTTGAACGGCGATCAACAATACAGCCACGTAACAGTGCTCCGGTCGCAACAACACGTTCTTTCTGCTCTCCCCCTCTTCTCTCCAAACGAAACTGAAAACTGCTATTAAAGGGCCCGCACCATTTTACAACACTACCCCCACTCTGGATGGCAATTGTTTAACTTAATGCCACTCCAGCATTTGTTTTAACATGCACATGTTACATTAAAAGTCCATGCATGGGGTTAGGGCAGTCCATCTTGTACAGTCCAAGTCTTTAGTTAGTCATTTACACCACCTAGGCGACCGGAGCCTATAAGAACAATTCAAAACAAAATATCCATGTTTACAGGAAGCAGTTTCCTGTTATGAAACACTTTTTTTTTTCTATGAAATAACTCTTTAACTTCAATCACTAAAATAAACAGTGTACTATAAGTATTTCTGACAACCTTTATCTCTGGAACGGTCCATAAACCTGATCAACTCAGTGAGCTACCCATTCACCAAACCTGTCAGGAGGTCTCAGTCTGCGTTTTGGCCTATGATGCCGTTGGGGAAGTGGTTCTGTTGTACCACCCCCACTGTCCTGAGCATCTTCAGTGGAAGAAGAGTCCATGTCGAGAGAAAACAAGGGTTCGTTGGCAGTAGCGCTCCCTGCTGGATCTATAGAGTGTTGCTGGGTGATCTTTCCTCTCCTGCATTGGAAAATAGGCCAGACAGCTCCAGGTCTGCAGTATCCATGTCAATGACCGGGGGTGGCACCTCTACCGGTGCCCAGGTCCCGGCCAGCTCCATAGCCCAAGTGTTGTCCAGTGGTTGGCGACTATGATAGGGTTTCAATTGATCATGATGAACTACCTTTGCTTTAGTCTTTGGCCCCTTTTGTATGCGATACACCAGATCATCCAGCTGTCCCAGGATGAAGAATGGCCCCTCGTATGATGGAAGGAATTTCCTGATTTTGTTCTTGGCCCTCCGTGTGCCCTTAATGAGGTACCTCACAGCATCTCTGACTTCAAACCGTGTGCGGCAGCAACTCTTGTCATACTGTTTCACTGACTCACCAAGCACATCTCTGGCAACCTGATGTGCCAGCTCAAGGCGTTGTCGGAGGTGTAGGACATACTCAGGGGCAGTAGAAACTACATCAGAGTGAGGGGGTAAACCAGCTACCAGGTCCACTGGTTCACTCACCTCCCGTCCGAACATCATATAATTAGGGGTGAGGTGAGTAGCACTGTGCTTGGTTGCTCTGTAGGCCATAACTGCATAAGGAATCATAAGATCCCAATCCCAGTGGCAGCGTTCAGCTGTTGTTGCCAAGATCTGTTTTAGAGTGGAATTGAATCGTTCCACCTGGCCATCTGACTGTGGCCGAAATGGTGCAGTGCGTGTCTTTTCAATGCCAAACAGCGAGCACATTTTCTGAAACACTTCAGACTCAAAATTTCGCCCTTGGTCGCTGTGAAATACCTGTGGCGCCCCATAACGACACACCCACTCTGAAGCAAGAACTTCAGCCACGGTTTCAGCTTTATCATTAGCCAGGGGAAAGGCTTCCACCCATTTCGTGAAGTAGTCCTGTATCACTAGTACATAAGACTTCTGTTGCTCCTGTCTCATTCAGTGGCCCCATAATGTCCAGTGCAACACGTTCCATAGGGGCTCCTACTAGAGGTCTTCACGGGTCCAAAAATTCATACCCGAACCCGAAGAGACCCGTAAATGTGCTACACGGAACCGACCCGGCCCGACTATTATTTTGAAAGTTGGACCCGAACCCGTGCAGAACCGAGAAATGCCATAAATGTACTACCCGGACCCGTCTAAGCTGGACCCGAACCCGACCGGACCCGTCTGGACCCGATTGGCACATAGGTTCTATTCCACAGCAAATTGCTATTAATAAGTCAATAAACAAGTTGCGAAAATAAAACGTGTTGTCTTACCTAATATTAGGCTATAGCTTTTTCCCTTGTACCAGACTGTGATGCACTTGCCAAGAAAGTTCATCCGTTATTCCTCTCTTGCCGATTGAAATGCTTAATCCACTCATTATTCCAGCTTTAAAAGTTCTCTTGCTGTCACGATGACAAATGCAACTTTGCAGTTTTGCATTATTTCGTTGTATCTCGAGACTCGAGTCAACTCACATAATAAAATAACTTTGAATGTTTGCCCTTTTTAACTATAATAACGATTGCTTGTTCAGTGACATATGGCCGCTGACGTTAGCATTACTTATTTGCGGTCATTTCTGTGCTTTCTGAGCCGAGTCTGACCAAAACTTTAGATATAACAAGACGGCATAATGTTATTATAAAAACAGGAGAAAGAAAGTGCGCTCGCATGAGACATGCGCGTTAGCTGGAGCAACCTGAAACATAAGCTTTAAGCATCACAGAAGACATTCGTGTGATAGTTCATATTTTGTTAATGATTTGAAATAGGCTATGTTATTTAAATGCGAATGTGCAAGGCTACAAGCAGTTCTTGAGATTTGAAGTTTGTTTGCATTACTGTTGCACACGATAGGAATAGTAAAACTCGATGATCACCGTTCGCTTGCATTAACTCCGCCCGCTCTGCTTCTGATGGCTGCGGTCACTCGTGTTTTTTCACCTTATTTCCCGGCTCATACTTTGCAAGTTAAAAACATGCACAGCGCTGACTGACTCTGAACACGGCCGGGTGATCTCCGAATCAAATCGGCTCGGGTATACACACAATGTTAATCAGACCCGGGAACCGAAGTAATAGATTAGGACCCGACCCGGACCCGGCTGACCATTTAAAATATAGTCCCGAACCCGTACGGGTCCCGGGTCGGGTCCCGGGTCCTCGGGTCTCGGGTCTTCTTTGTAGACCTCTAGCTCCTACTCTGACGCTTCCCATAGGAGCCTGTGGTGTCTTATGGGGCCTAGCCATGGACGAACAACTTAAACAGGTTTGACACCAGAGGGCGACATCCTCTCTCATCCGATACCAGTAGTATCGAGTCTGGAGCCGTGCCACTGTGCGCTCGACTCCAAAATGTCCGCCGATCGGTCCGTCATGCATCTGCTTCATGACTGCAGGCTGGTAAACATGGGGTAACACTATTTGTGGGTAAAACTGGACATCATCCAGGCAAAAAGAACCACCTGACCAAAACGCCATCTCGGATGTAAAGCCGCCTCCACTGGCTCCAATATGTTTTTGTGGCTGGACTGTAAGGGGCGATAGTAGCCCATGTTGGCCGCTCTCCACTAGTCTCTATCCATGCCCTGATAGGCGCGATGTCCTGATCAGTCTTTTGAGCCTTCTGTAGTTCCTCTGGGGACCAGCCACAAAAAAATATGTCCTCATTAGTCTTAGTCACACAGATTTTTTCACAGGTTACGCGCTGGCGTTCAGGTACAGTTGGTTTAAAACCCACTGCTGGGGTGGTCCCTACAACCTCTGCTTCCCCTCTTTCAACTCCTTCTCTCACCACAGCAGTACGGGGCTTCCGTTCAGACAGGCCATGTACACCTGCATGCGTGAGGCTGGTGACGTGTGACGCTGCTTGCTTGGTGGTTTCATAACGGCGGGCAATGTCATAGGCTTGGGCTAGTGTGAGTGGTCGCTTCTCTAATAACTTCTGTACGATCTCCGTATCCCCAATAGCATGAGTGAAAACTTCTACACCTATGCCATCTTGCTCTCTTTCAGTCATATCACTATAGGCCACTGACACCTTCTCATATATGTCATCCCTTAATAAATGGAGAGATTCCCCTGGTTTACGAACACGTTGTCTCAACTCAATGGCTACTGCAGCAGCATGCTCTGAAGAGGGACCATAGGCAATTTCGACTTCCTCTACCAAACGGCTGTAGTTCCACTGAGCCGACCGTGGATTCCTATGGACTATTGCCCCAGCTGCACCCATCAAGCAGAACTTTAACTGAATGGCCTTGGTCTCTTCAGTCCAACGGTTCGCCTTGGCACAGCTCTCAAACCGGTGAAGGAACTCCCTCCACGGGGTGGTACCATCGTATTGGCCAGGGCGCAGAGTGGGGACTTTCTCTCTAGAGTCATAGTCATCCTCACTCTCAGAGGAAGCCTGATAGTATATGGAACGTGGCCGCCGCACGTGTGATTTATGTGGCTCATAAATGGGGAGAGAGTGTTCTACTGGCTTGGTGGCACTATCACATCGCTGCAATGGATGAGCATATTTAATATGCTTAAGTGAATTACAGCACGGAGTGTGCAACTGTGAGCTGGGCATAGGAGTGCTTTGAATGAAATCCCCTACATAAGCAGAAGTAAAGGGGTGTAAGGACTTAGCCTATTTATTAGCTCAATTTAATTGTTACAGGGAATAAGAATTGAATCAACTGTAAATGATTCACTGTAAATGATTCAGAATTAATATTTAACACTTCATCAATTATTCGTCCAGCGAAAATTGAGGTTAGAGTATTTTACCAATTCTGGACAAAATATTATTCTGCGGCCAACAGTAACAATATTTTATTATGATTATTGTTATTATTGTAATTATTATATTATAAGCAAGAGGTAACTTTTAGGATCTTTTAAGTTTAAGGCAGTAATTTGATACACAGCACAAGAAACTCGTATATGTGAAAAAATCAAAACAAGATTTATTGACTACTTCTAATGATTACAGAAAACTAAGGCTAAACACACACACACACACATACATACATGTACACACATTCGCGGAGTTGATGAGTTATGAAAAGTCCCAAGTTCAGTGCTAACTTAACTCATAACCTGAGGAAAATCACAAAAGCAGAGCTTTGGCTTGATTCTTTAGGTTTAAAGGAGTTTCACCAGTTCCCAGCAAGAGAGAGAGAAGTTTGCTTGTACCTGCGTTTGCTGTGACAGCTGAGGTAATCGGGTTGTTCCGTGACTCGTGTACAGCGGAATCCCGTTCTGGATTGGCTGTCTTTCAGGTGACGTCTTCTCGGGAAAGCCCTTCGTTGGGCTGCGCGGAAGCTTTGAAGAAGGTTATTGGCTGGTGAACGCGCTGTTCTGAGAGTCTGGCTGGAGCGGCTCTCTTCTTTGGAGACTTTGGTCAAAAGGTTTAACGGAGTGTTTCAGGGTTCGGATGTGACGGCTGTTGCGGCTCGTGGATGAAGATAGTCAGCGACTGTCAGATGGAAATCAGCCACGGCAGTTAGATGGGTTCTTCAACCCTTCTTCAGCGTATCGATTCTTTGACGTATCTTTTACATATCTTTTTGACAACTGGCTATTGGGAAAGCATAGTTTTAAAGGAGCAATTTGGGTCCATCCTTCAGATGCGATCCTCCAATGAGACGTTGCTACGGAGATTAGACACGCCTCGTCTATTGTCCATTGATCACACCGCGTGATATCTGCAGAACATTCTCCTGTTTGATTAACAACTTTATAAAGTTTCTTAATATTTTCCTGATACTGAATTTCAATGTTTCATTCACACAGAATTACAGGAATTATAAACTCTGTATTTAGAGCTCAAACATGCACACTTCTACACACACATATTACGAGACTGACCTAATTAAAACAATGATTACAATAATGCATTTGAAGAAAACCCACATATTGAATACATTGAATAGACATGTTAGTATCACATCGTATTATTCTGTATATAGTTTAAAATGATTTCTTAATGATGGTCCATGAGTTCATGCACAGTTTTCGAGCAAGTTTAAACTTTGACCGGAGTCACGAGTGACCGGGTCAGGATGGATTGCTCAATACAAGGGAGGTATTAGGACAGATTCGTCTTCAAATCCGTTGATGGTGTTTTCCTGTCCGTCCGCTAATACAAGAGGGTTTTGTGAGAGAACAATAGATTTAATGTGATCAGATCCACGTGATGGGTTCTGATTAGTTTATTGCTAGGCTAATAAGTCCTTTAGACAGAGTCCTTAAAAGAAGTCACGTCATCACTTGAATGGATCTTTTGGACCAAATGAAGCTTTGTTCAATCATGCCTCTGGCTGATAAGCATTTGAAGTTCTGTCGAGCGGTGCCCTACAGGGGTTTGTACTTGGAGTTGCCACAGTGGCAGTAAATGGCTTTGCCAACGTGCAGTTGCCAGGATGATATATGTGGGAGCATGGTTCTTTACATCGCACATCTGCCCAACAGCCTCTTTCAACATCAACTTTAAATGGATTAGTGTCCGATAATTTCAATGGCTGAATGGGTATGTAATAGGTTTCACTTGCATTTGCATCCATCTGTCCATCACAAGAAAAAGGGTTATAATGCCCCTCATTTTCGTTTCTTATTTGCAAACAGTCAGTTTTTATTTCAGTTTCCTTTACTGCAGTGAATGACATTGGACGGATAGAATGGCTGGTAACTTTTTTGAGCGAATTTTGTTTACATTCAGTGACGAGATGCGAATGGGAAGCCGCCATTTTGGCTAGCTCTTTAACGCTGTATAGTACAGCGCTGCTATGGTTACCAGGGCTCTCAAGTGTCACGCATTGAGCGTGACTGTCACTCATTTCGGTCTTTTATGTCACGCACTCCCGCCACACATTGTATTTCTCACGCAGAAAAACTATTTATCATATATTTAATTGGCCGCTCCGCTCTCTCTATGGAAGCGGGCAGGAATCAAGCGCGTCTCGAACCTGCCACTTATCAGCCAATCAAAAAAAAAAGAAAGAGGCTACACAATAGCCAATCAGAAAATAGCACTATTGTATCTGGGTAAGATTTAACGCAACAACCAATGAAAAAAAAGCATATCCTGGAATTGTTCACCATCATCCTCGTTCACCCACTGAGGAAACCACTGGAGCTCTGAACATCACTTTGAGCACAGAGTAAGTCATGATCTCCTGTTTTAATGTTATAGCAAATTCACAACTTGTTTGACACAAACAATGACAACTTGACTGCTGTTAGATAATCAGATAATCAGCTTCCGTTTTTCATGAGTGTGAACTTAGACAACAGTTTTACAGCCTGTTCATTGACACCTGCTCAGAACAAGTAGTCTAGGCCTAGTTATATTTTGCTATCACACGATGACTGACATTTTGTTACATTAAACATCTCTCTCTCCAAATAGTTTTAATAATTTTATTAGCACTAAATAAATTAAAGTGTATTGCATCGTCGATGTTATAGGTCACTTTTAAAATCATGTCACATGTTATATCCTGGCCATGGATCAGTGTTTCCCATACATTGACTAGACTGTGGCGGCCTGCCACATTCTAATTGATCCCGCCACAGTCTCAAAATATGAATACGGATATGACGCGATATTTAAATTACTGTCTGATAATTGCGCTCCATGGCAAAAGTGGGAGTCATAGAGAAAAAATAAGTAGACTAGCACCAATTAAGTTTTCGTGCACTATATTCAAAGTCATCTGAAGCCATTCCATAGCTCCTTTTTTTTTCTTCCAAGAATTAGGCTAGAATACTTTTTGCTGCTGAATTAAATACTCACCTAGTTTACTTATTTATTTATTGGTCAGCTTATGATTATATATTTTTATTCATTTTTTATTTTTATCTATAATGAAGTGGTGTGTTTAGTGCATTCTGGATTGGTTAACAAATCAAAGAGTGACCAGTTCCACAAATACAGACACAGGCTCCCACTAATAAATTAATTCAACAAAGGTAACCTCTTTTGCTACATGTTTTTAATGGTTTAAATGTGTACTCTACATGTTTGGCCACTTATGAACTATCATTTAGCCTACTATATGATGTGTACATGAATGTGCCCAACCATCAGCAATAAAAAAATTACTTTTAGAGCACAAAATTGTTTACAAGAGAACAAATTTCTTCATTGATCTAGTCACTTAATTTTGCTCTTAGAATGCACTAGATTCATGGATGCACTTCTCTCCAAACGAAACTGAAAACTGCTATTAAAGGGCCCACACCATTTTACAACACAGGGAATCAGGACAGGCAGATATCATTCACAGGTCAGGAAACAATACACAGTCCAAAGGCAGGCAGCAGGGGATCGTAAACAGGTAACAGGCAGGCAGACAGGATAATAACGCTCAGTAATGCAACACAAGGGTAAACAAGACCTCGCAATGATGTGTGGTGAATGAGAGTCTTATATAGTCCAGTTAATGTTCTGCAGCTGGGTGTGGTGATTAGTGATTAGTGTGGAGTGTGTGCAGGTGACTGGCAGGGAGGATTATGGGAACTGGAATCCAGGAACTGACGGTGATCGTGACAGCAATATTAACATACTTGCTACTATTAACTAACAAACTATGTAGTTCTTAATTAGCTAAACAATAACTACTATTTTTTATAACCTTCCAGAGGACTAACTTCTATAGGTTCATAATGAGAATAATGCATAATATATAATTAATTCTAAAGTGAAAATCATGGTAACCCACTAGTAATGAATCAACAAATCTTTCAGAAGGAATTACTAATTATTTGGATCAGTTTTCTAAAGTGAAGATCATGGAAACTCTCTATAATGACTCAAGTGTTACCAAATGGGAAGGAATTATGTGCTGACAAAAGCTTTATGACATCAGTCATTACTGGGGAGTTGTCATGCTTTTAACTTTAAAATACTTTTCTAAATAATTGAGTAATTGCTTCTGAATGATTTGGTAATACCTGATTAATTACTAGTTGGTTACCATGATCTTCTCTTTTGAATTATTTATACATTATGCATTATTAATATTAATAATGAACCTGTTGATTTTTTTAAATCTCTTTGCCACCTCTAGAATTCAAAGTAAAATCAAAACCACAAATCCCTTTACATTAAGACTTATAAATGTCAAAATGAGCTGCTGGGTCACTGACAGTCTCTTTATCTCTTTCTTTGTATCAACTCAAATTTGTTGTTTAAATGAACTCAACATTTTAAGGCAACCAACAAATTATGTTTACCGTGTGATTGTGTCTTTAATCATTTCTGTGCATGATGTTAATCATCCACAATAATACATTTTAATTTAAAAATTACATTTTCAAATGAAAATAACATTTTCTAAAGTATGTCTTCATGATCTGTTTTCACTGGAGGAAAACAACTGTGGTGTGATGAGCGGTGAAAACAGCGAAAACTTTACAGTGGATAGGAAACTGTCTCGTATTGCTTATGACAAAGAACAGCAGATGCAGATATCATAACAATATTGATAAACACACAGATCAGCTTCACACGTCCTCTGCTCCTGACAATGGTGCCGCGCCACTGCAGACTGAGGAACACGCTTGAATGACGCAGAGTAAAAAAAGATGGATAGGACCCAAAGCCTGCCGCTGTTTTAATTTGAGGTTTAAAGGGAACTGAGGTGATCATGAATTACAGAGTTAATCAGATTTTTTTTTAAGGGAACCCCTGGTATTAAGACTTTTATGGCTTAATATAATGTAAATGATGTCTCTTACTGAAAAATGTAGAAGAAAACCCATGAAAGATTTACATTATTTAAAACCATTCTTTTCTCCTCTTATTGCTAGTTAAGCAGTGCTGACTTACATTGCTTCTTTTGTTGCCCATCAAATGAAAATTGGCATTGTATATTATATTTCCAGTTGTGTCGCAGTAAAAAATGCAACAGGGCAGCATCAGTAGCTCACCGAGTGCAACCATCTGACGTCATCGAAGTAGAACACACTGTGCACCTAAAAACAAAATGGCGCTCCCCATTGTCCAAAATATGTCATGGATTTTTTAAATAACGTAAATCTTTCATTGGTTTTCTACATATTTCAGTAAGAGACATCAATTAATTTATATTAAACCATACAAGTCTTAACACCAGGGGATCCCTTTAAGGGGGGCTGAGTAGAAAAAGGGTCTAGTGACGCCCCTGCATGTGAGAAGTGTCGGTACGCAAGAAAAAGTGAGGGTACGCTTGCTTTTAGTTAGCAGCTCGCAAAATGGATGAAAACAAAAGAAATCATCACTTATGCATGATAGACACAATTTTCAGTAAATTATTACTGCATAATTACAACTTGCAGCAAATCCTGTGTTGCATTTGCATCGCAATGCATATATATTTTTTAAAATTATTCCTTTTTTTTTAAATGACTGTGTCATTGACATTAACAGATCAACATGATGTGTTCTTCACATAAAAAAAAAGATGACAAGAATAGTGGAAACTTCTCAGAAATAATGTTGCAAGAGCAACTTCTGCTGAAACTGTTCTTATCTGCAGTGTCACAGCATGAGTAAAAGATCTCAGAGAGAGAGTATATTTTTGTCAAACATTTTGTATTCTGTACTTTCCCAGCAGGCACAAGATGTAGACTCCAATGTCTGTTCAGATGTTGGATTTTGGTTGAAAATGAAAATCAGTTGACATCTAAACCCAATGATTGTTTGACATCAATCTCCAATCCAGCGGTCACTGGACGTCAATGTAACATCAGGAAGACATTGGTCAGATGTCAAATGTTGGTTGAAAATAATAATCAGTTTGACATCTTAAACCAGGAGTGTCCAAAGTCGGTCACAGAGGGCCACTGTTCTGCAGCGTTTAGCTCCAACTTGCCTCAGCACACCTTCCTGGAAGTTTCTAGTATGCCTAGTAGACCTTGATTAGCTGGTTCAGGTGTGTTTATTGGGGTTGGAGCTAAACTCTACAAGACAGTCACACTCCAGGAACAGGATTGGTAGGAATTTTTGTTGGAATAATCACAAACATTTTTTTTTTTTAAAAATGGTTTAATTCATGGCAGTACAGGGTTTCAAACATTTACCATTAATGGAAATAATGGTTGAAGACCGTTACAAGTGACTTCAGCCACAGCCTTAGATGAAATCAGCTGAAGAAAACATTTAATCTCTCAAGATTTCAGCAGAGGAGGATAAAACAACTCCACAAACAGCATTACCAGCTTCACTAACCAGACTGACTTTATTTTTCTTCAGACATCTACAGAAGTTCTTATTGAGAATTGACAGAGATTTAGATGTTGATGTTTGGTTGAAAATGTTTAGTTTGATCAGTGTTTTTAGTTGGGCAGTTTGACTCTTGGCTTTTTGAAAATGAGTTTTTCTCTGGCTGCTGTAATTATGTTTGGTGTGGCAAGAACTGCATGTGATCAGATGATGCTGGTTATGATGATAAAGATATTATCATCATGTAGTGGTCTGAGGAACTGCTCATATTTAGAATCTATTTTTTTTGATTATATAGATGTCATATTATTTTCACATTATTGATTATAATAGTCCTGTGATATCTGTCCAGCAGTGTTTTAATGTGAGTGTGCACTAAAACCTTTAAAGATACACGCAGACAGTGAAGAAACAGAGAATGAATCTCGATAACAGTGATGTGCTTCATGTTGCAATGCATTCTGGCTGCATCATAAAACACTCATCTGTGGCCCCCAGAATGCATTGCAGCATTAAGCACATCACCATTGTTGGATTCATATGCTGATTATTGATGTCTGAGTGAGACTAATAGATGATGGAGTTTAAAATGTTTGTTTTTTTATCTTTAAAACACTGCTGGTTTTCATATTGTAGAATTACAGGCATGCTGTACTTAATAATACAAAATGATAACGTATCAATAGATTAGATTCTAGATGACATCAGTGAATCAGACCACTATATGAGGATTATTACTTCATCTTCATCTAGCCACCATCTGACCACATTTTCTCTGGATTTTGTTGCCATAACAAACAGTTACAGCAGCCAGAGAAGAACTAATGTTAAAAAGTCATTAAACTGTCCAATGAAAGCAAATATTGATCACCATAATGGTGACTCAATAAGAACTTCTGTAGACGTCTGACAGAAATAAAGTCAATCTGGTTAGTAATAAGTGAATCTGGTAATCCTGGTTGTGGAGTTGTTTAATCCTCCTCTGCTGAGCTCTCGACCCCTCTTTCACCCCCTTTTTTTTTTTTTTTTGTGCAGCACTTATTCCGATGTTGGATTAGGTCAACGCCTTCCTGACATTACATTGATGTACTGTGCCTGCTGGGTTATTTTTAGGTAAAACTGTTCCTCATAAAGTGGAAGTTAAATTGTGCAAGTCCTTTCAACCCCACGTGTTTTACAAGAACACCCACACCTTAAGACATGCAAACGCCAATGCACATTAACCACAAACGTCCAGTGATAAAACACAATCTCATGCACATCCTCTCCACCCAACAGATGAAACTACATTCCTGATCTAAAAATGAGGCCTTCTGTGGTTTGAGTCTTTTGAATGCAATACTGTAAAATACACCAAAACATCTGTTTGCTGCTAATATCATGAAATTAAATGTGTTCTATCATTCTGCTGATGTTATTGCTCAAATTTTATGTAAAATTTTTATTTGAATTTACCCCGTCAGAATAATAGCCATCATCTTGTTAAATAATGACATGTAATCTGAATGCATTTTGGAGAAAATGGTCCTAGAACATAAAACTAGAAAACATCCTGCCAAAAATAAATACTAGTGAATGAGACAACTTGAGACAAAACAATGGCACTGACATATTTCAAGATGTGATTACCCATATTTTATGGAACAGTAAGTCATGTTTTTATTATCTGAGAGGTACTACCTATAGGCCTACATGATGAATTAACATCAAAAGCGCACAAATATGCACACACACACACACACACACAACATCAGCTCTAGTACCGCTAACTTGACATGTAGCCTGTTCATCATCAAACTAAAATGTAGTCAACCAAACATGGAAAAGTTACACAGCTCAAGCAGTCTTTTGTACAGTATAGTGCTATGCCGGGTGTTACACCGAATCCTGTGACCATGAAACTCAATGGCCTTTGGTGTAACACCAGTCATCATGACAACCTTCCTGCTGCGGTGTACGTCAAACCCATTTTTGTGCAAGTAAAGGTTGCTTTTTTATGTGGATATTGGGACATAAATGTAGTACAAATCTATGCTTACATAAGATGTATATATCTAGGTATATTTATGCTTATATATTATTTTAGCAATCGAATGTTACATTGTGAATATTTGCATTTGTGCCAAATGAAGCCATATTGGCACAATTTTGGTTCTTCAGATTGCCACACTGGTATACAAAGTAATAATACACTGAACAAAATTATAAACGCAACACTTTTGTTTTTGCCCCCATTTTTCATGAGCTGAATTCAAAGATCTAAGACTTTTTCTGTGTACATAAAGGGCCTATTTCTCTCAAATATTGTTCACAAATCTGCCTAAATCTGTGTTAGTGAGCACTTCTCCTTCATATCAAGATGCTGATTAGACAGCATGATTATTGCACAGGTGTGCCTTAGGCTGGCCACAATAAAAGGCCACTCTAAAATGTGCAGTTTTATCACACAGCACAATGCCACAGATGTCGCAAGTTTTGAGGGAGCGTGCAGCTGTCATGCTGACTGCAGGAATGTCCACCAGAGCTGTTGCCCGTGAATGTTCATTTCTCTACCATAAGCCGTCTACAAAGGCGTTTCAGAGAATTGGGCAGTACATCCAACCGGCCTCACAACCGCAGACCACGTGTAACCACACCAGCCCAGGACCTCCACATCCAGCATCTTCACCTCCAAGACCGTCTGAGACCAGCCACCCGGACAGCTGCTGCAACAATCGTTTGCATAATCAAAGGATTTCTGCACAAACTGTCAGAAACTGTCTCAGGGAGGCTCATCTGCATGCTCGTTGTCCTGTTTTGAGTGGTTTGCTGATGTCAATGTTGTGGATCGAGTGGCCCATGGTGGCGGTGGGGTTATGGTATGGGCAGGTGTATGTTATGGACAACTAACACAGGTGCATTTTAGTGACTCACCGGACATTTTAGTGACTCACCGGACATGTCACCCATTGAGCATGTTTGGGATGCTCTTGGTCGGCGTATACGACAGCGTGTTCCAGTTCCTGCCAATATCCAGCAACTTCGCACAGCCATTGAAGAGGACCAACATTCAACAGGCCACAATCAACAACCTGATCAACTCTATGTGAAGGAGATGTGTTGCACTGCGTGAGGCAAATGGTGGTCACACCAGATACTGACTGGTTTTCAGACCCCCCTGGACCCCCCAATACAGTAAAATTACAAATTTAAGAGTGGACTTTTATTGTGGCGCACACCTGTGCAGTAATCATGCTGTCTAATCAGCATCTTGATATGCCACACCTGTGAGGTGGATGGATTATCTCGGCAAAGCAGAAGTGCTCACTAACACAGATTTAGACAGATTTGTGAACAATATTTGAGAGAAATAGGCCTTTTGTCTACAAAGAAAAGTCTTAGATCTTTGAGTTCAGCTCATCAAAATGGGGGGAAAAACAAAAGTGTTGCATTTATAATTTTGTTCAGTGTAAATTTGATCAGAATAAAACCATTAAACTGGTAAAGAGAGAGAGAGAGAGAGAGAGAACAGAGTACAATTTAAAGGGGGTGGTTCAGTGTTTTTTTTTTCTAGGCTTGATTGTGTTTTTGGGACGCAGTTTAACATGTCTTAATTTTTCGTTTTTTAAAAAAAGCCATATTTTTCATATATTTTACCTTTATTCTACACCTCTGTTTCCACTGTCATTTGAACTGCTCGTTTGACTTCCTGCTTCTATGAAGCCACTCCCTCCGAAATACGCAATGTGCTCTGATTGGTTAGCTGGCCCAGCGTATCCAGAGCCATCATGATTCGCTGAAGCGTCCGGAAACGCCACGCCCCTTACCTTACCATTTTAGTGGTTACCGGTTACGTGAGCTTCGGTGGAAATGTAAATAATGGCGTCTATATTGCTGTATCAAATTGAGCCGAATCAGACCCAGATGAAGAGGGTCAAGCAGAACCTCTGCAATCACGGATTTTAAAGGACGTTTATAAATGGTATTTCATTTTGTATTTGTGTCAAAGTGTTTAGATATGCTGACACTGCTGTTTGTTGGCTTTCAATATACAGTTTTATCCTGATTAAAGGTTTACTGTAGTAAATACATGACTGAGTAGTAGCATCTTTGTAAAGGCAGCGTTTAATTTATAGCATGAACAACTGTTTGTCTATGAACAGAGACGTTTGTTGGTGTTTGTAGAATATAGCTAACTGGCTAGCGAAGCAAAAACGCAGTGGTCTTTGTTTACGTCCTTGATGCAACCAAAAACAGCAACAGAACTAACGTTATACGTTTAAAAGACATGTGCAAACAATAAGATGTACTTACAGTTTGGGGCGATAAACAGCAGCTTCTGCTTTTAAAGTAGGAACTGCTTCATCTTTCAGTAATAGCATTTGTGTAAATCCAGCATTGAACTCGTGTAGATTCTGGAAGCTGTCTTCAGCGCCGCATCCAGTGTGAAAATATCACAGATTCTAATGGGTTATATTATCTTTTGATGCGTCACGCCACTCGCGTCCGGTGTACACAACTCTTCCTGCGTGACATGGCCTCGCCCACTTTGTTGCGTGTTCCCGGGGGCGTGTTTTGCAGGGTTTATGATGTCACCAACCCGGGAAGAAGCTCGTTGTAGTCCAAACCGGTCGTTTTTGTAGACATTAAACTGCCATAACTTTAAAAGGCAATATCTCTGTTTGCATTGAACTTTCAGTGCTGTAACTTTGCAGATACTGTTTATGCTCAAATAGCAACATTACACACTAACTAAAGTTAACAAAGTGAAATCGCATTGAACCACCCCTTTAAAACAAATACACTAATGAAAACAAATATAAATTTTATAAAAATTAAAGACCCAATGACCACAACATTCAGAAAACTTCTTAAATCACTTGTATTAGAAATACACAATGGATTTCCATTCTGTTGTTGGGAGGAGACTATTAATACTGTATTACTTCATTTTCAGTTTGTGTCTTTATGTATGAATATGAATTATCCAGCAGAGTCATGCTGTCTGTTCAACCTGCTGGTAACCTTTTCACGTATTTTCATTCATTCTGTAGCTTTAAAACATTCTAATTGAAAACTAAAAATATACAACATAGTAATAGAAAGTTGATTGTTTTTAAAGTTAGTTTTAGAAAGAACCAGGCTACATAGTTACTGTTTTAGTTTGGCCACAGTGTGGCGCTATATTTGAATTTAAATCCTTGCTTATATTCATATGTACATTTTAAAACTCCAAGTTATGACAATATTTATGATATCTGTTCTGTTTTCTTCTTTAAACATGATGTAGATCTGATGTCATAAAGTAGAACAGCAGCAGTAGCCACGCCCACCAGAGCAGAGAGGACCAATCGGATCACAGTTTCAGTAGGACCACAACAGTGGACAGAGTCTGAGGAATAAAAAACATCAAACTGAGATCAGATCAGTCAATAAACACTAATATCAGCGCTGACATCAACTAATATCAGCGCTGCCGTACCTGGACATGTGTGACAGAGGTGAGTGATGTCCAGGTGTTGAGTCTGGTTGCTGATGGGATTGTTCAGCACACAGCTGTAGGTGTTTTTATCCTGATCTTCCACCTCCAGAGGTAGAGAGAGACTGATGCTGAGATCAGACACACTGATGCTGGACAATAAACTGTTTCCTTTGTACCAGGAGAGAGTCACATGACCCACATTCACAGCTGAACACACCAATGAACAATTTGATGATGAAGATGATGAACAGTCTTTGCTGATGACAGGAATAGGCAGGCGAGCTGGAAAACATGACAGAATAAACAGAAATATGGATAACAATGCCTGTTATTTAGATAGTTATAATTATAAGGTGCTGTTGAATGCTTGAATCTGATTGGCTGCTGAACTTTCTAAGGTGTGTAATTACAGGGAAACACAAAGCTAAAGTAGTCCCAGGCAGGTCTTGACTTCACAAGGACACCGACCAAGTAAATAAATATATAAACAAAAGGATAAAAATGACACACCCCCCCTCATTCAAACACACACGCACACGCACATACAATACAGACAA
Source organism: Megalobrama amblycephala (assembly GCF_018812025.1). NCBI lineage: Eukaryota > Metazoa > Chordata > Actinopteri > Cypriniformes > Xenocyprididae > Megalobrama > Megalobrama amblycephala. The sequence goes on along the minus strand of NC_063045.1, from coordinate 7,612,436 downwards.
ACACTTGTGTTGTCAGCGCTGCTCTGACGATTTTATCAGTAAAATAGTTTAGCAAATTAAAAGCAACATGACATTTCTCACTAGCGAGGTTATAATGGCACTGTTCTTGAGGCAGATAAACTTAAGGTGATGATGATACATGGGGCAACATTTTGAGCAATGTTGTAACCTTGTGAGACACAGGGCAATTAATTATGGCAATGGACAGTTGGCAGCAACTACTCAGAGTGGAGCAAATCAATTGCCAACCCAATAAATACTTTATTATTAAATACTTGTTAGACAATTTATTTCAACTTTTCAAATATTTTCTTCATTTTTATTAACTATAAATGCCTTTCCTATCTGATTTGTGATGGGACAAGGGAGAAGAGCAAGTTTGAGCAAAAGGCAAATTCGAACCGGGGTTGATCGCGTCAAAAGGTTCACATACCATACTCCCTACAGCCTACGCCACTACAAACGTTTAACCGAATGCGTGTTTTTAGTATTCAGCTGAAAACATTCGATGGCTAAATTACAGCCTACATACATTAAAGGACACCTATTATGCCCCTTTTTACAAGATGTAATATTGGTCTTGGGTGTCCCCAGAATGTATTTGTGAAGTTTCAGCACAAAATACCCCACAGTTAATTTATTATAACCATTTGAAAATGTCATTTTTGGGGCCTGTTTTAAAAAGAGCTGTTTTGGTGTGTACCACCTTAAATATAAATGAGCTGCATATCCCCGCCCTGCCTTTGGATGAGGGCGTAACTTGCATACCTATGGCAATAAACAGAATGGCTGAGAGTGAGAGACCCGCTGTTTTGTATGGTATTCAGCCGTACATGTTTGAACCGGAATCAGACCCAGATGATGAAGAGACTCCGGCAGAAGAAACACAATTGAGAATGGAGCAGGACGTCTCTGAATGGTTATTTGATACATTTATGTACTTATAGAGTTTTAATCGCGTTCCCATTGCAATTATGGATGTGCAACACACACACACACACACACTGTGATAACGTTCGCGCAATGTTTTGAAACTACAAACACAAATACTGTGATAAGGTTTGCTAAGTAAACATACACAGTTTTTAATACAATATCTTTAAAATATATATATATGTGTGGATACACACTATACAAACAAGGTTTAAATTATATACACAGACATTCTACGACGACGACAACAACTTTAGACGCATTTGTTATTGAACTGGCTGACATCGACTGAAATGACTATTTGCTCAAAAAACATTAAATACACTTACTTCTTCTGGAGGTGACGTTGGATCGCGAACAGTAGGCAACGATCCATACTTGAGGATTAACTTTGAAGCAAGACCTGCTTTGAATTGACCCTCGTTCTCAAAACAGTCAGTCAAAAAATGATTCGCGCGAAAATAAACGTATTTTGGAATTTTGAGTGGCGCCTTTCCTTCGTAAATAAAATCCATCCACTGCGTTTTCAGTGGCTCTGATGTCGGAAGTAAGTGAAAACTACTATGTTCATTATTACATCCCACAACAGAACACTAATGTTTCTTAGGAGACATTACCGGCTGTCGTTGAAACAATGAAGGATGGTTGACAGATCACCGAGGGCGGGGTCTATGCCAAAACCAGATTGTCAATCAAACCACGTGGGTGGGGCTTAGCGCAATTCTACGTCACAGTGAGAGCAATCTTAGAACAGGGCGTTCTGAGACAGTGCTTATGAATTATTGAGATTGTAAAAAAACCACTGGGTGTATTTTTCTCATTCTAGGGTGGTTTTGCTCACACACTGCCAACACACATTTATGGTCAAACACCATGTAAAAGTGAATTTTGCATAATAGGTGCCCTTTAAACTGGACATCTGTTGGTAATTTAAGTAGGGATGCACCGATACCATTTTTTAAGGACCGAGTACGAGTACCGATACTTTTTTTTTAGTACTCATCGATATTGATACAAATGCCTATACATTTATTAATTTCTCTCTTTTTTTTTTTTTTTTTTTTTTTTTTTGATGTTTCAGTTTTCCAAGCACAGCTTCTTCATTATTACTCTAATGAAAAAAGTAATAATTTTTATGTGCTTGTCACAAACTTAACAAAAATGTCACAGTGTCCATTAACCTTTAAAGGGCATAATTACCAATACATATATAATTGTTGTTATATAAAAAGAAATTTACAAACAAATTACAAACAAATCAACAAAACTATAGAGATAAAAATTAAATAAGCTTGTTTTTCAGATACAGTAGGTTTGTTTACCATGTATACATTTATTTAGCATATTTTGTTGTTTTATTTACATTAATGACAAATATAGGCTACGGTCCCTTTAAGACCGAATCCATACTTACACATTTCCTGTTTTTACCCAAATGTTTACGTCAACTTAAGCCATAACCGACTGTATTTACGTGAGATACTCCATACGATTTGACAACTATGTGTGCATTTGACCATTCAGGTGCGAGGAGAAATTATTGCGCGCAAGAAAGAGAGAGCTCTTCTGGTCTGTCATTCAGCGCGATTCCGCCTATCCCGCCTTCACTAAACGATAACGTATTGTGATTGAAAGCATGCATTTCGCAATGTGTGTGTTGTCATCATTAATTCTGAAGTATTTCCTCACCTCTGAGGCTGGCATTGTTTATGCTGCTGCCGCCGGTGTCTCTATGCACGGACAATTCTGTAGTTGGGTAAAGTTGGTTTTATATTGGCACATTCGGACATTCGTATTCAATAGCCTTGTTAATCACACTACATTGGACATTCAGTGGACATTCACAAGTAAATATGCCATTAAAACAATACTTGCCTATTTTGATCGACTGTGAAAAATGTTGTAAGTTGACAATCGTTGGTTGTCAATATCATGTCGCTGCTTAAAATTTGCAAACATTAATTTATTGCACATTTATTGGAAAGTCTGAATTTCTCAGAAGTCCGAATGTGCGAATATAAAACCAACTTTACCGAAGTCAATTCTGTCAGTTATGTCACATGAGGTATCAGTCTTTGGTATCGGGGGTATTTTTACGAGTACGAGTACACGAGCTTGTTATCAGGTCGATAAGCATTAAATGAGGTAAATTCCCTGTTTTGGGTTAACAAGACAACTTACCAACGTAAAAATATTTAAGTTCATGCTCCTTCGCTCCCATGCCGCTGAGAGGCCGCCATCTTGTTTGATTTTTTTCTGAAATCTCCAAGCTGGTCTCGTGATCGACTGCTAGCATTCTGATTAGAGGATCTCAAAAAATTGCCCATGACTGATATAAAGTATCCAAATATATTTGTTGCCCATTCTCAATGGGAAAGTGCCCAAGCAACATTGCTCGACAACATCTAAGTTGCCCCGTGTATCATCACCTTAACAGTTTCGCTATTAGTAGAGACACTGCCGAACACTGTTGAGAGATGCACAGACATATGCTTGATAACTGCATTGATAACTAATATGCTATCCGTTACTTGCGTCAATAAATAGAAAACAAAGTAACTTGCATTACTTATTTGAAATAGTAACTCAGATGTTTTGTTGTAAATTTAAAAGTAATGGGTTACTTTACTAGATTACTGATTGTGTAACTTGCGTTATGTGTTACCCCCAACACTGGTGGTAACCGTAATATAAGTGTATATTTTCAACGGACCGTCATCAATTATTCCATACATAACCTCAATACTCACCATAGACAGAAACATTGAATGTGTTTGCTGACAGTTTCGCTCCCCTTATCTCTAGTTGATAAACTCCAGCATGTTCAGGTCTGATGTTTGTGATGGTCAGAGATCCAGTTTGATCGTCCAGCTTCAGTCTGTCTCTGAATCTCCTGTCAGGAACATCAGATGTGGAGAAGCTTCCACCAATGATTTCAGCTATCAGAGAGTTTTCAGCTCCAAATGTCCACAGTATCTCGTCGTCTTTATGTATTTCAGTAAGATTAGTGTTTAGAGTGACAGAATCTCCCTCCATCACTGACAGTGAATCACCAAACACACCTGAAGAACATGATTTTACACAGATTAAGGTTTTCAAAGCCTTAAGTCAGTTGTAATTTATAATGTATAAATGTGAAGAACATCCAGACAAAATGTTTTCCGTTACTTTAGTTGTCCAATTCTTTCTTAATGTTGGAAATTCTTAAAATATATTTTACAGATTGCTTCAGATGAATTTGACTTCATTCATTAGTGAAGAACTGCAAATAAAACTCATCACAGCCTGTTATGACATTAAAGCCATAAAAATAAACTAATAACTTACCAGTCAGACGGCACCAGCACAAACAGAACAGAACGAACATGTGAAACATTTTCTTCAGCGGTTCAGTGAGACCATCTGCTAAAACAAACTGATTTCAGCGAAACTATAAATCGGGTGTGTGTCACTCCTCCCACAACAGTTTGAAGGCCCTCCTACACACACACAGTTTCCCATCTCACATTATAAAACAGATAAAGATAAAAGGAGGTTTCAAAAATGACACCCTGTTAAAGATTATATTATTAAAATATTTAAAATTGAAATCAATTAATGTGTCTTCATTAAAAATTAACCAGGTTATTCTTGAAAATTGTTAGAAATTCTGGAATGATGCATCTTAATTTAAAAACGGATTCTAATCTCACCCTTAAAGAAAGGGTTTAATATAAAATGTTTAATATTTTATTCTACACTTTACATAAAATGACAGTCTTATTTTTATGGCAACTTTGTTTATTGGGAGATTCTTTGGTCGGAAATGGTCGGAAAGTATAGCCTAAACCTAATTTTGAATGATTTCTGACAGAATTACGTTATTTTGAGATGGTAAAACTAGGCTATGCAAAAATAATTAAAGCAAAAAGTAAAATTATAATAAAGTTAAAATCTTTAATTTATAATGTTTAAGGAAACTGGTCATAATCTTTTTCCTTTGTATATTTCTTTGAATATTTTATAATTGAATATTTTATAATTTTTCTCAACTTTTTACTGTTGAGTATTTTGAAGTTAAAAAGAAAGTTTTCCAAGAATGACTCCTTCCGTTTCTGAGAAGAAAGAAAATATGAAACGGCTCCACGGAGGCTATTGTTGCAGACATGCTGAAAAATAAGGTTATTGTTTGTGTGTTCGTAGTGTTTGCCTTCATCGTTCACGGTAAGACACTTAACCTACTTGTTGTTACATTTCATCCTCCTGTCAACGATAAAAAACAAACAAACAAAACAATGACTAAATAGTTTTAGGCACATTTATCTGGAGAACTGGCTCACACCATATGTAACCCTTCCGATAGCGGGATTCGATCCAGCGAAATGCGGGTTATGTGGGATCATGCATGCGTACAGGCTACGCTGAAGACAAAAATTGTTACAAATGGATCTTAAAGTTTAATGTCCAATGTCTCTAAACTAACTAGGGTGAACAACGTCCTCTTTTTCCTTCCTGACCTGGATTTCTAAATTTCCTAAAATGTCTGTTTTGGCTTATTTCCCTATTGTTTTCCTATTGTTGAAGGTAATGACTGAAAAGTAGAGTAGCCTAACGTGTTAAGGATTTGTTATATTCACGGCGAAGTTCTTTTCGTTCTTCGCTTAGGGGTAAAAAAAAATGAATATGTGTTTGCTTAGATATGTCAGTTATGTGCTGCGCGCGTCCTGTTAACAACAAAATAAACACAACAAAATGAGAAAACAGCTGATACTTATTGTGTTTAAAGAAGAATGTCGGAAGAAGAAATAATACTGAAATTAGAATTGTTTCCCTCTTTCAAATTAACTGCATAACAAATCTCTCTGAGTGGCAAAAAAAAAAAAAATACATCCAAAGTTTGCCTGTAAGAATGACAGCTAGTGGTTGAAATGGATACTGCAGTCCAAATTCAAAATATTGTTTGCCCCCTCCTCAGACTCTCACGCGGGTTGCCAGTTTGAAGACATTGGAGACTTGCACACTGCAAGATAATTAGTTGATTTATTGATTTATGATGACTTGATATTGCATTTTAATATGCTCGTGTTCATAGAGATTGTTAGATGGATACTGAGGCTTTTTAGGTCGGGTAGAAACCAGTGTTGTAGGCGAGTCACCAACTGTCGAGTCCGAGTCGAGTCTCGAGTCCCAGTGTTCGAGTCGAGTCCAAGTCGAGTCACCATTACCAGAGTTCGAGTCCCGAGAGTGTGTGAGAGAGAGAGTGTGTGAGTGAGTGTGTGTGTGTGTGTGAGAGAGAGAGAGAGAGAGAGAGAGAGCAAGCGCGACCGAGCGAGCGAGTGTTTGTGAGTTAGTGACCGAGTGATTTAGCGTGAGTGCGTTTGTATGTGTTCAAGTGAATGTGTGTGTGTGACGGCACGCGACTGGTCAGAAAGCAACGTGTCTGACATGTTTCTTGTCCACGACACCACAGGATTTTAGGAGTCAAAATTGCTTCATCCATCTGACACAGTGACCATTGCAACAGACCAAAAAAATTGTGTAATCTGACACAGTGACTACAGACAAAAAAAATCATGTAATCTGATCTGACACAGTGACTAGTAAATTATCAACAGACAAAAAAATTGTGTAATCTGAACCAGACTTTAGACATCGTCGACGTCTGATGCCAAATTGTCAAACATCGCCCAACCCTTGCTTCTTCTGTTTATTATCATATATGCATTAGTCAATAATAGTTTTTTTAAAAGCTAACGTTAGCCAGTGGAAAGCATTTTACTTACTTTTCTGGGTGCATCCGTGACAGGTGTCTGTTAAAGTTTGAAGTTGTCCCAGTCTTTTCCTCAATTGTGCGATTACACACACAACATTTAGCGCTGCTCTTTCCAGCATTAGATGCAAAATTCGTGTAAGCGAATTTCACGATCCGGGGCACATCTTTCTGCATTTTCCAAATTTGAACATTTAGCCCGCGAATCATGCACGAGCGTAAAGTGAGTGACGTCAGTGAGTGTGTTGTCAAGAGAGCGAGCGGTAGCAGTGTCTGTGAGGGAAAAAAATAGATCCCGGCCGGTCTTGGGCACAAAACCTTATATAATATTATATATAAACTTATATAATGCTTTTATAACATATTTAGTCAAAAACAACGTGATGAATGCTCAAGTCCGATTTTATATATCCTCGAGTCCGAGTCCAAGTACGAGTCATCAGTCCGCGAGTCCAAGTCGAGTCACGAGTCCAGAGAATGGAGTCTCGAGTCGGACTCGAGTCCAAAGAATAGTGACTCGAGTCGGACTCGAGTCCGAGTCCAGGACTCGAGTACTCCATCACTGGTAGAAACTGCGTTCTTTGACCCAGTTTGTTCACTGGCATCCATGGCTGCAAATTCGCTGCATGTGTTTTCCGCCAACTGGCAACCCGGGGTGGCGAAATACTTTTGGGTAAATTGGCAACGTGCGGTCTTGCACAGACCAAAACAAAAACAGTAATTCCGACACGGAACGCAAATTTAAGTAAAATAACTGGCTGTAGCAATGAGTTTTCAGAGAAACGAGTATGTGAACTTAGCATGTTTAATAAATATCTGCAATATCTGTTATAAGTTTTTATACTTTAGTACAGTCAAAAACTTACATTGAGCACCTTTAAGAATGGTTAAAGTGTGTGTGTGTGTGTGTGTGTGTGTATATATATATATATATATTCCATTATATGTTGGAAATGTATGTCACACCCACTGAAGCAGGGTTGCCAGGTCTGTGCAACAAAATTATCCCAAAAATAGCCAAATGCAATTTTCTCAGTCAGGTGACCAAATTATTCACCGAATTTGTACATCTGGGGTGCATTTCCCAAAAGCATCGTTAGCCATCTAACATCGCAAATTCAGTCGTTGCTAACATAGTTTAACGATTTGGTGTTTCGCGAAACCATAGTTCAAATGAACATTCGCAAACTGCATCGCAAACTTGTGTGGTTGGAACGACAGCTCTCCAGCTGTGGTTAAAAGCATACTTTCTTAAAAGCATAGTTTCTAGCATTAGCTCGATCTCAAACTGATTCATTTTAAAAGTTATTAGGTATTCCACCACCTGCGTAACATCATTCACCAATATGGTTTCGGGAAACAGTTGTGACTAGCTAGTTGATTTGTTCAAGATGCATCGTACTATAGTAGTAAAGCAGCGAGTTACGTCGTTGTATGGAAAATACACCCCTGGCCGGTGTTGGGGCGCAAAAAAGGATGTACGGAGGTGGAAATCAACCTGCAGAAAAAAAAAAAAACCCTAGGAAACAAATTAAAAGTAGCCCGATTCTGTGGGAAAACAGTGGACTTGGCAACACTGCGATGGAGCCTCATCCATAGGGCACACATGTGCTGATACCTCTGAAGTAAACTGACCCTGGAACAGACCCTCAGAGTACTGAGAGTACCTGTAAAGAGAACATCAATAGAAAAACAAAACTTAAGCATTTCAGAGAATAAACAGGACGTATGTTCAACCTATATAATACTGACCCAGGCGGGTCCTACAAATGCATGCAAAACTGAAGGCATTGATAAATAAAAGCAGAATTTTGAATACAAACACGAAACAGTATTAAGTCATAATTTGGTGGAAAATTGTAGTATGTAATTGTAGTATTTTTCCATGGCTTTGTAGGGATAGTATTCATCAGGGCTCTGTAAAAAATATGCAATAATCACTTGTATAATGCATATACTGTATCTGATGAGGGAAAGTGTAAATCAATGTTTTATTTCTGCTGTTTGTTTCCATGTGTCACATTATGAATGCAGACATTTCTCTAATCACAACCTTTATGATCTGTAGAAAAACAAACATTCACAGTTCTTTCCTCTTGTTTTTTTTTTTTTTTTTTTTTTTTTTTCTATTGTCCTTCGATCTAAAAAGAGATTTATAATTAACTGTTTATTTCTTCTCCAGGCAAGTCTGATGGCACAGATGAAGTGTCAGTGTCTGTGATGGAGGGAGATTCAGTCACTTTATACACTAATATTACAAGAAACAAACAAGACAGAATTAAATGGTATTTTAATAACAGTCGCATCACTCACATTGATGAAAATCATACTAATATCTGTACAGATATACGTTGTATAGATATATTCAGAGACAAACTGAAAGTGGACAGTAGCACAGGAGATCTCACCATCACAAACATCAGAAACACAGACTCTGGAGTTTATCAGCTGAAGTTCGGCAGAAGCAGTGGAAACATCTTCAGTGTTTCTGTCAGTGGTGAGTCATTAATGAATGATTAAAAGCAGGTCATATGCGTTTCAATCACATCAATGTATTTATTATACAGTGCTCAGCGTAAATGAGTACACCCCCTGTTGAAAAGTAACATTTTAAACAATATCTTAATGAACACAAAAACAATTTCCAAAATGTTGACAAGACTAAGTCTTATATAACATCTGTTTAATTTATAACATGAAAGTAAGTTTAATAATATAACTTATATAATATAATATAAGTAAATAATATAAGATTACACATTTTTCAGTTTTACTCAAATTAGGGTGAGGCAAAAATGAGTACACCCCACAACAAAAACTACTACATCTAGTACTTTGTATGATTTTTAATGACAGCACCAAATCTTCTAGGCATGGAATGAACAAGTTGGCGACATTTTGCAACATCTATCTTTTTCCATTCTTCAAGAATGAGCTCTTTTAGAGACTGGATGCTGGATGGAGAGTGATGCTCAACTCGTCTCTTCAGAATTCCCCATAAGTGTTCGATTGGGTTCAGATCAGGAGCCACTGAATCACTTTCACCTTGTTCTTCTTCAGAAATCCAACAGTGGCCTTAGATGTGTGTTCAGGATCATTGTCATGTTGGAAAAGTGCACAGAGTGATGGTAGCATCTTCTCTTTCAGTATAGAGCAGTACATCTGTGAATTCATGATGCCATCAATGAAATGCAGCTCCCGACACCAGCAGCACTCATGCGGCCCCACATAAGGACACTGACACCACCATGTTTCACTGTAGGCACCATGCATTTTTCTTTGTATTCCTCACCTTTGCGACGCCATACAGTTTTGAAGCCATCAGTTCCAAAAACATTTATCTTGGTCTCATCACTCCAGAGTATAGAGTCCCAGTAATCTTCATCTTTGTCAGCATGGGCCCTGGCAAACTCCAGGAAGGCTTTTTTGTGTCTGGGCTTTAGGAGAGGCTTCTTTCGTGGACGGCACCCATGATGCCATTCCTCTGCAGTGTACGCCGTATTGTGTCACAGCCCAGTTTGGCTTTCTACTTCTTTAGATAACTGCAGTGAACTTGCATGCCAATTTTCTTCAACCCTTCTCATCAGAAGACGCTCCTGTCGAGGTGTTAACTTCCCTTGACGACCTGGACATCTCTGTGAGATGGTTGCAGTTCCATCTTTTTAAAAATTTTGTACCACTTTTGCTACAGTACTCTGACTGATAAGTAAAGCTTTGCTGATCTTCACCTTTCTGCTGTAAAGAAATTATTTTCTCTCTCAGGTCTTGTGACATTTCTCCTCCATGTGGTGCCATTGCTGACAGCATGAAATGGGGTTTTAACACCCTTTTACAGTCAACTGTCTGCTGAACACCTGTGTAATGAATAATTAGACTCACCTGTGGTTGAATTCTTGTTAAGTTAAGCCGAGTTCAGACTGCACGATTTTAGCCCCGATTTTGGCTCGCCGACAGGTTTTGAGAAATCGCCGACAAATGCCGAAATCACAGACAAATCGGTGCTCGTTCACGCGAGTGACAATCACGCAGTGTGAATGAGCAAAGACGTGATCTGAGAGAATCGCCGACGAGTCGCCGACACCCGTGAGATATTTGGCATGCTAAATATCTGGACCTGTCGGCGATTCAAAATCCTGCTGTGTGAAAAGTGTTCTGACTGAAAACTATATCGGCGATGACCGACAGCCAATGAGAGAGCAAGATACAGAGCAGCGAGGAGTTCGGGAAGGAGTTATAGACCACAATATCAGCAAGCATGGCTTCGTTTCAGATAAACATTACAATTTTATCATACAGAAGCAAAGCACAAACATTTGCTTGACCATCAACAGCAGCACATTGAAAAGTGATGTATTTTGTATCTCCCCAAACATTTCCTTCTCCATATTTTTCTTTTCTTTATGTTGTTTTCGCTGCAAATCAGTGCACAGGCAATTCGTATTTCAAGCTTCTTGCGGGCTACTATTTTTAATAATAAACCCACCGTGTGTCTCAATCAGCTTCCTAGTTCAGTAGTAAGGGCACTGATCAGGGTATCAGCCACATTCACTTTCATTATATACTGATTCACTACCTAGGGAGCTAGGGAGATGATTGAGACACAGGGCCAGTCTCACGTGAGAACTCCGGTCTTGCACACGTGATATCGCGTTGTTTCCTTGTCATGTCTCGCGTGTGTTTGGTTGTGAAACGTAGTTTGCGTGCCAGACAGAGCTGTCGGCGATTCTTCCTATTGTAAAGTCATGCAGTTTGAAACCTTCTGTCGCCGATCCATCGTGCAGTTTGAACACTGCAGCGACTGAATGCTGGCCAAGATAGTCATGCAGTGTGAAAAGAACAGTGACCCGACTACTTTGAAAATCGTGCAGTCTGAACTCGGCTTTAGACATTTGTAGTCTAAAATTTAGCTTTGCTACAGAGACTTTCAGTGGGGTGTACTCATTTTTGCATCACCCTAATTTGAGTAAAACTGAAAATTTTGTTGTCTAAGTTATATTATTAACCTTACTTTTATGTTATAAGTTAAACAGATGTTATATAAAACTTAGTCTTGTCAACATTTTGGAAATTGTTTTTGTGTTCATTGAGATATTGTTTAAAATGTTACTTTTCAAAGGGGTGTACTCATCTACGCTGAGCACTGTCACAGTAAATCGATTTATTATGTCATCCTTATCATTTTCTTTTAGTTCACTAGATTCCAAAATGTATAGAATTAGTTATAAAATAAATACATAGTTGTGGATAAACGTTACTTTACAGACTTGACAGTCAAGAAAATAATTTTGTAGATTTGTCTCATATTGTTGGTTTGTGTTTCAGGTGTTTCTGCTGCTGAAGGAGATCAAGTGACTTTCTCCGTGAAGAAGGGAGAATCTGTCACTTTAGGGACTTCTGTAGGAAAAAACCCATTTGATGTGATGAAGTGGTATTTTAATGACATTCTCATGGCTGAAATCACTGGAGATCAGAGTAAGATCTGTACAGATGTTCAGTGTGATGAGAAATTCAGAGACAGACTGAAGCTGGATCATCAGACTGGATCTCTGACCATCATGGACACCAGAAACACAGACTCTGGAGAATATAAAGTAGAGATCACCATCAGCAGCAGATTCAGCATCATTAGGAGCTTCAATGTTACTGTCACTGGTGAGTCTTATTTAGTCATATGGAAAGAAAAATCACTCACACAGTGTAATATTGTCACGAATCCTGTTAAGTTCCGGACTACATTTCCCATCATCCTCTCTGCTAGTCATCATCAGTCACATGCACACACTCTACACCAATCACCTGTTGCCACATACAGCTAAGCACACTCTCTGGACTATTTAAGACCCACTCACACCACACCTGATTGCTAAGTCTTGATTACCCAGTGTGTCATTTCCGAGCATTATTATTCCTGTCTGCCCGCTTGTTGCCGTTACTGCCTGTTCCCTGTTTTTGACCCGTTTCTGCCTGTCCTGACCTTTGCCTGTTTCTAGTGATGGGCAGATCGCGGCTTCATGAAACACTGAAGCAGCTGAATCAAATGTGCCGTAATGATTCGAGGCTTCGAAACAATCTGACACCCGTCTCCACGGTGACCCCTAGTGGTCAGAGCAGTGCAAATGCAACAAAACTCAGGCCAAACATGCATTAAAAATACACTAAAACAAATGTATTTCAAAAGTTTTATTTAAAGTAAAGTCAATTAAATGGAATTAACTAATCATCTAATAAGATTAAATATCGAGTGTCTGTATAATTTGTATTCTTTTATAAATTTTAAAGGCTTGTATCTGTTCCATGGCTCAAGCTAAACAGGCCAATAAGAGATTAATAACAACCATTATTCATTTTAATTATTCTAATGTATAATTAAAACATCTACAACTGTATAAAACTGATCGGAGATCAGGTAAAACCATAGGGTAAAGCCCTAGACACTTGTTCAATAGTTCTCAGTGAATCTGCATGATTCATGGGCTCACTTTATCATCGCCCTCTATCGGTGAACCACTGAAATTTCGAACTGTTTCGAAACAGTGATGACGTAATGAAGCCTCGTTTACTAAAATCACGTGACTTTGGCAGTTTGATACACGCTCCGAATCACTGATTCGAAACAAAAAGATTCATGAAGCTTCGGAGCTTCATGAAGCAGTGTTTCGAAATCGGCCATCACTACCTGTTTCCTGATTACGATTCTGCCTGTCCCTTGCTGTTCTTGTCTGATCCTGATTGACTCTGCCTGTACGACTACGATATTCTTAATAAAGCTTGCACATGGATCTCTGCCTCAGTCCCGTTACAGAAGACTTCGCCACAACAACGATCCAGCAGCTTTCCCGGAAAACGTTTACACGGTATGGACATTACACAGTTATTATTGTGGAGTACACAGGGTACACGATCTTTGGAGGAATATGTGCAGGAATACTTGGACATTGCTTACCTCTCTGATCTACCGGACTGTGCTCTGATTGACTTCTTTTGTGATGGCGTCAACCAACCTCTCCAGAGTAGATTAAGACGAGAGGGACCGCATTCATCACTCTGCGGTTTTATGGACTATGCTCTGTTGTCAGTTGGTTCTCCATTTACTGTGGGAGTCGCGGAGGAATGCGACACCCTGGTAGATCACGTAATGGCCGCCACGCCAAGGAACACGCACCAGATGGCGGCGACAACAACAACAACAACAACACCAGTTCATGTCTCCGCTGATCGCTCAGAGTTACTGGCTCACGTTACTGGTCCCATCCGAGAGCGGAGAGGATTACATTCCAGTGTGGTTGATCCACCGCTGATTTCAGCGTGAGCGGCTGGCATTCCAAGGCATCAACCGGCCGCTTCGCTCTCAAACCCGCCGGCCACTACGCTCACAAGCCCGGTGGCCGCTTCGCTCCCCAGCACGCCGGCCGCTACGCTCCCAAACCCACCGGCCGCTACGCTCACAAGCCCGGTGGCCGCTTCGCTCCCTAGCCCGCCGGCCGCTACGCTCCCAAGTCCGCCGGACGCTTCGTTCTCAAGCCCGCTGGACGCTTCGCACGTGAGCTCGCTGGTAGCAACGCACACAAATTCAGCGGTTGCAACGCACTCAAAGTTGCCAAGGGCAACGCATTTAAATTCACCGGTCGCAACGCACTCAAGCGCCCTGGACGCGATGGACAAGATGGCCGCCCCTGCAGAATCAGTGAACAAAGGGGTCGTTCCAGCCGTTGAGTCCGCTCCAGTCAGTGAGTCTGTTCCTGAATCCGCTCCAGTCAGTGAGTCCACTCCAGAGCCCGCTTCAGCCAATGAGTCCGTTCCAGCCAGTGAGTCCGCTCTAGAATCCGCTCCAGCCAGTGAGTCTACTCCAGCCCCGCATGCGCTTCCCGTCAGTCCCGTCATGGCCAGAAGGACTGTGTTCACATTCTATGTTCTGGCTGTTTAGCGGGCCTGGAGGATGTACTCGGGCTCCTTTGACTATGGACCAGTCTGCCAGCCTGAGCCCGATGCCATCCCGGAGCAGTCCAAGCCCGCTGCAGTCCCGGAGCAGCTCGAGCCTGCTGGCGTCCCAGAGCTGTCCGCTCTCCCTGACACGGCCACGGAGGCCGTCACCAAGCTGTCCGCTCTCCCTGATACGGCCACAGAGCACCCTTGGTCGGCCCTGCCACCACCGCCCAGGCCATTTGTCCTGCCACTGCCGCTCAGGCCATCTGCCCTGCTGGCGCCACCCGAGCTCCTTGCCCTTGAACCCGCCAATGCCTCCGTTGATTTCCCCAAGAACTTTTTAGGGGGGGGGCAGTATACCTAGGGGTGGGGAGCTGGTGGGTGGGGACCCTGCCCAGCCACTGCTGTCATGGCCATTTATGGACTGTAGGCCACTAGGGCCATTTATGGACTGTAGCCCACTAGGGCCATTTATGGACTCATTGCCGTGGTTGCCCAAGCCACCTGACCTGCCGTGGTTTCCCAAGCCACCTGACCTGCCGTGGCTGCCCAAACCCCCTGACCCGCCGTGGCCGCTCGTGGCACCTGACCCGCCGTGGCCGCCTGTGGCACCTGACCCACCGTGGCCGCCCGTGGCACCTGAACCGCCGTGGCCACCCGTGGCACCTGACCCACCGAGGCCGCCCGAGGCTCCTGACCCGCTGTGGTGCCTAGAGTTCCTGGACCTGCCCTGGAGACCTCCATACCCGTCTGCACATCCAGTATCTCCTGCCTGTAGGTCTCCAGGGCACCCACCCCCCCTCCCCAGTTGTGCCATCTACGGCGCGAGGACGCGCCTTCCGGGAGGGGGACATTCTGTCACGAATCCTGTTAAGTTCCGGACTACATTTCCCATCATCCTCTCTGCCAGTCATCATCAGTTACATGCACACACTCTACACCAATCACCTGTTGCCACATACAGCTAAGCACACTCTCTGGACTATTTAAGACCCACTCACACCACACCTGATTGCTAAGTCTTGATTACCCAGTGTGTCATTTCCGAGCATTATTATTCCTGTCTGCCCGCTTGTTGCCGTTACTACCTGTTCCCTGTTTTTGACCCTTTGCTGCCTGTCCTGACCTTTGCCTGTTTCCTGATTACGATTCTGCCTGTCCCTTGCTGTTCTTGTCTGATCCTGATTGACTCTGCCTGTACGACTACGATATTCTTAATAAAGCTTGCACATGGATCTCTGCCTCAGTCCCGTTCCGTTACAGATATAAAGAAAGATGGTATTGTTACATCTGTTTTATTTTATTTGACGACTTGGTACTGAAGCAACAGTACTTTTGACATCACTATATGAAATGTGATCTACACTGTAAAAAGATTGCCAGGAAATTTGCTTATTCAAAACAAAGGCATAGCTTGATGATGCTGAGATTGAGCGAGGAATCATGGGAGATGTGGTCTTCACTTCACAGCCGGTGGAAAAGAATCGGGACTGGACTCGGGCAGAAATCATGTGCATGATGAGATTAATAACGTTACTGTAGTATGATGCAGAGCAGGAGCGATTGCTAATGAGAGACGAATGCGATACACAGCTTGACAGCAGATAAACTATTATTATGCCACAGTTGCCGCTTCCACTTCTTCCGGTCAAGCGTATGTGGGGAAAAGCAGTGCTGTTTTATCATATTAGATACATTTGAGTGTGTTGAAAAAGATGTTATAACGTTACTCTGAGCATTCACTCAGCAGCTGCTGTGAGACAGTGTTGCACACTGCAGTAAGCTAAATCAATATTAGAATATCATATTAATAAACACCCTAAAAAACACTGGGTTAAAAACAACCCAAGGTCTGTGTAAATATAGGAGGAAACATATTGGGTTAATTTTACCCAGCAAATTGGGTTGTTTATTTAACCCAGCATAATGGGTTGATTCATTTTTCCTATTATACTAGCTTAGTTCTTCTTTTATTTCATACATGAATTAATATTTATTAATTTAAAACATTTTTTAAATGGTCCACACAACCACTGGTTTGCATGATAATTTTGCATGATATTTTCGATCATATTTTATATACACTCTAAAAAATGCTGGGTTAAAAACAACCCAAGTTGGGTTGAAAATGGACAAACCCAGCGATTGGGTTGTTTTAACCCAGCAGTTGGGTTAAATGTTTGCCCAACCTGCTGGGTAGTTTTACTTAACTCAACTATTGTTTGAAAATGACTATATGGCTGACTTAAAATGAATCTAAAATTAAATTAAAATGTTCATTTATTCAAACATATTAATAAATGTTAATTTTCAAGATATTTTGGGTTCATTTTAAGTAAGCAATACTGTAATTTTTAAACAATAGTTGAGTTAAGTAAAACTACCCAGCAGGTTGGGCAACACATTTAACTGCTGGGTTTGTCCATTTTCAACCCAACTTGGGTTGTTTTTAACCCAGCATTTTTTAGAGTGTAGTTTTTAATACATACTGCCTACATTTAAGCTCGTTTAACAAATATTATAAATAAAAATTAACATTTAGAAGTAATTCAAGTGTAATGGACCAGTCTCTGTTGTCTGTTTCCACCGTAACGGCGCTGGATCTCGTGCCGGAGATAACTTGCGTTCAGCGGGGGAACTGATAACTTCAGACCGCCGCCTGCGTTTCACTCGTAGCTGAAAAATGCTGTAACTGACTCCATAACCTGTCCATAAATAATCAGTGTACAATTCTGAGAACATATTATACCATCCTAATTATTTATATTCTGTATCTTTTTGAATAAAATCAGAAAATTTTATGCAAGGCATCAAGCGTTTCCATCGTGCGAAAAGACAAACGTTACACTCATTTAGGTGAATCACATTGCGCGCCGTATGTTGCTTTGCATAAAATTAAATGATATACAATACACAAACCTGTATTTTACCGAAGACATGCACCAGTTTGACGGAGCTGCTCTGCTCTCTCCTGAAGAGGGCGCAAACGGGCCGCGATAAATAACTCAAGCTGAGTTATTTATCTGAGTAACACAAAAACTACCCAAACACTGGAAAAAGAACCCCAAAAAATGACTCAAAAGGCTCAACCCAGCACTTGGGTAGAAAAAAATAACCCAAGATTTTTAGAATAAATGCTGGATGGCTTGTGTTGATAAATGGCATGCAATTAATTTTAAAACATTGTATGTTGGAGAAAATGCTGTATTACTGTTTCTAAAAATAAAGCTGCATCTGATTATGCTATGTTAGCTAAAACGAGATTCAAACAAATCAAGAAAATGAGATTTAAACAATTAAGACTAAACATGTTGCGCTATATAACAATAATTAGATTTCTGTCTATAAATGTATCCAAACAGTTGCTCACCTGTCTAATAAAACATGTAATATATTAAAGAGTCTTTGGTGTTTCCATTGTTTCTACAAAATAAAACTGGAAACCGAGGGGATATAATGCAGGTATGACGTCACTAATAGGTGACGCACAGAAACACGGTCCGTGTCCTGGTTAAAATTGTTTATTTCTCTAGATTTCTATACTGTAGTCAGAAATTTACAGTGAAATTAATGCATGCTGGGTCATTTTCTTACAAATGACTGTTAATCAACAGCAAAATGATGCTGACATCACAGTAATTTACTGTGAATTCACATGACAAAGTTGTCTTTAACCATGCCACTGTAAGAAATTACATTGTTTAGTACTACAAGCTAGAATATAAAATCAGTCAAACTTTACATTTTTTGCGTTATTTCAGCATGAAGGTTTACCAATGTCTTATTTCAAATGTTGTTTGTAGATAGATATTTCACAATATTAAAGCAGCTGCTGAGATTTATCTTTGAAAGATGTGACATCATTTTGCAACAAGTTTTTTTTTATTATAAGCATCCTAATGATGAATCAATACTCAACATACAAAACACAACAATGGTGACACTCAACAAATAACAATAAACAGATCAATTCTGAAGATTACGAAATAAACAAACAACAAAAAATGCTAAAAGTGAACCAAAAATAAGTTCAGCAGCACAGATAAAACCAACAATGTCATGCCACATTGCATGCTGGGTACCTTCATAGTACATATGCACTGTAAAAATACAGTATGATATTGTTTATCTACAGTATTTTTTTAAGAGTGCAGTTATACAAGAGAAGTCCTAATGTGAAAGTCATATACAATATACTGTAATTTCACACTACCATTTTTAACAGTGTACTTTAAACTGAATCAGATTCACATGTGTTCACTCAGGCCTTCTGATATCTTTGATAGTGATTGTTATAGATCAGTCTGACTCTTTTGTTCCAGATCCAGGTCTGTCTCCAGGTGCTAAAGCAGGAATTATTGTTGGTGCAGTTTTTGGTGCTCTTCTGTTGGGTGCTGCCGTTGGTGGTGGGATTTATCATTACTACAATATCGATGGTAAGCATCTCCTACAGATAATATAATGAGAGAAAACCTCTTTATTGTGCAACATTTATATTTAATTGTGTGTGTGATTTTTTTTTTTTTTTTTTTTCCCCGAAGTAGACAAGGAGAACATGCACGGAGTTCCGTATGAAGTCCTAAAAAATGGTAAGATGCATGTCTTTGTAGAAAACTCTGACTCTCCATCACATTCAGATCTGTTTTATTTCTCCTGCGCTGAAAAACATCATCCGGATGGGAAATAAACATTTCAAACAGTGTCTTATTCACTGATAGATGACATATTAATAATTTCTCATTCTTTACCTTCTGTGATTTGTTGATTTCTTACAGATGGATAAAAACATAATGATTGCAGAGGATTCCAGTATCGATGTGAATGTACTACAACATTATTCCCATTGAAGTGAATTGACAAACCATATTTCTACTATTATAAGTCTTTTAAAGTCTCAAATGGCTTGTGTTTTTATGCTGCAACTTGATGAAATCCTTTGCAGGTCACATGATAGAGCACTTACCCATTATGGAAATAGTAAATCATCCATTACTGGAAGCATAGATAATATTAGTAACATGATCATCTATGGCCCTGTTTCCACCTGGTATTGGGTTTTGTTCAATCGGATCAAAAGTAGACAAGGGAGACACATTCCCGTTTAGACCCCATCTCTTTTGTTCACTTTCAACCACTTCTGTCCTGATTTCATCGAGGAGAGGGTTTATGGGTGAGTAAATATAAGGGTCTTTCAATCTAATGGACAAAATAAGCTTGTGCAATTTACATATGAACACACAGAAAAACAGAGAGCATCAGCTTTCGTTTCTGCTCTGAGAGTTGTTAGAAATCAGGAATGGAGGGAGAACATTGTGCTGGGTACATTTTTAATCTTCAAACCAATCTTGAGCTCTCAGCTAACAAAGTTTAAATCCCGTCTGGCTAGCGCGCTTCCCATAATATTACGCATTAAGGTTCAGTAGGTGAAGAGTAGACGGTCTTTAATGGATGTTCGAACACATTCAACCACATGAGCGTCCACACTATGAAAACAATCCAGTCAAATGCGTTTTCAACTACCTCTGGAAGTGGTCGAAAATGACAAGCTCAAAATGTTTTAGACGTGTCCACTTGTGATCCGATCGACCAAAACGCTTCTTAATGCCAGGCTGAAACAGGGCCAAAGAGACGGATTAAAATACCAGGTGGAAACAGGGTCTATGTGTCCTAAATTATGTGTTTAAATGATACGGAACACATGCTTTGCAATTATTAGGAAGATGAACTCAGTATTCAACAGTGTAAAAACCATTAAGACTGACCAGCCATGAGCTCTCAGCTTATTAATCAATACTTTTATTGAAGTCACTTTAATTATCAGTTATAAAATGTATTTTACTAACACAATCCCTGTGAATTGCTACATTACCCATATTATATTGATATTTTGATATAATGCATCATGGGCTTAATTTTCTCTTAAAAAGCAAGTACAGAGTCTTATACCTTTGCTTCTGTGTTTACGTCAGAATAGCGGCTCATTATTGGCCGGCTTCTGCATCAGCATTACACGTATTGTGTTGCTCACATCTACTAATGTAATTAATGACAGAATTTTCATTTTTGGGTGAAGCTGACAAATAAATAAATACATAAATATAATGCGAACAAATAAATAAATGAGTGTTAAT
Organism: Megalobrama amblycephala; assembly: GCF_018812025.1. Lineage (NCBI taxonomy): Eukaryota > Metazoa > Chordata > Actinopteri > Cypriniformes > Xenocyprididae > Megalobrama > Megalobrama amblycephala. The sequence goes on along the minus strand of NC_063045.1, from coordinate 7,591,700 downwards.
ACTTTTATTCACGTATATGTATAATCTTTTTTTTTTTTCAAACTTATTTATTTATCTAGACATTTATTTATTTTAAAATTTATTTGTTTCTATATTTCTTTGTCTGTATGTTAATGAGGAGGGCGTGTTTTACCGCAGATATCAGCAATCGAGATTTGAGGCCACAGTGACACCTTGTGGTGTGACTAAACAAAATGCAAGAGGTTTGTGAACAAATGCCTTTTTCCCTAGAGGGTTGTTTCATAAAACAAGATTAGAAAACAAGCCAGGCTTATTTTAGTTAGTCAGACTTTCATAAAACAAACTTAAATTCGTTCAAACTCAGTTACTCTGGCAACTAAATGCTGGGAAACTAGCCTGGTCCGGAGCATGCTAACTGTCAGGCTAAGCTGAGCTCCTCTTACACTGACCAATAGGAACGCAATGATATTACAGCTGACTCTCTCACACATAAAATTATTTGTCTTTATTAACCACTATCAGTCCAAGTATATGGAAAAGAAAACACCTTTTTACGCAAATGAATCAAATGGATTTATAGCGTTTTGGAACCAAACTCTTCATTCATATCCTTGCTTATATTTTCATATTTACAAATTAAAACTCCAAGTTGTCACAATATTTATATCTGTTCTTTTGTTTCTTCTTTTAACCTCTTGTAAATCTGACGTCATAAACCAAAACAACAACAGTAGCCACGCTCATCTGGCCGTGTATCTCACATTGCTGGATGGACAGTGTGTGCATCAATGCCAAAGTGAAAAACTCATTAGGCAGACTGAGATCCTCAATCACAATATAAATGTTACTGTGTTACTGTTTGTTTGATGGGTAATATTACTGACTAACTAATGAGCAGCATGTCTTACTCTATATCGCTGCATGTCTGTGTCTGTCGAAGTTTAATGTTTAAATATTATTCTAATTGATGTTAATGTCAAAGCTTGCTTCTTAAAATACTGAATTTGTATTGTGTTTTATCTTATTTATATTTACATGCATTTAGCTTTCATTCAGAACAATTTACAATAGGAGAACAAAAGCAGTTTGTCAATCATTTAAAATGTTTTCTAACATTAATTATAAACCAAATTAATGAAACTAGTTATCCATTCACAGTAAGGAATACAGAATTTATTTGATTCCCAAAACAACAGTTTTAATAATAATAATAAAACTAAATCATTGTAGCCGATCATTCAAAACATTGAAATTAAGAATAATAAATCTGTCTTTAAAATAAGGTTTACACAGCACTGAATAAACAGAACTCGAAAGAGACTTTTGTTTTTATGCAGAGTAAAAACGTCACAAAACGTCATACGTCATCCCGCTACAGTGCGTAACGAGCCTCCCAAATTATTACTTTCATTTTATCTAGTGAAGTAATGGTGGCGCTGTTAATACAGAGTAACAACAGACCACTTTTGCTTCGCTGAATCTGCGTTCATCTCTGAGCAAAAATTCAAAAATGAAGCATGTCTTTATTTTTCTCTTATTGTCGATGTGTTTACATGTGCACGGTAAGACATTTATACATTAAGTTATATCTCTTTCCGGGCAGTGATAAAAATAAACAACAGTTTCGAGTATCAGCTAACTTTATATTCGACGGATATTCTTTTATTGTTTGTATTTTACTCCACTTTTGTAAGATGTTTTTCTTATCTCTTTTTCTGGTAAACGATAAAAATGAACGACGAACGAGACGTAGTTCTCAGCCCAGATTCAGAGGCGTGAATGAAAACATTATGGCTAAAATATTGAAAATATGTCCCTGTAATTCTCGGGTCTAGTTGTGGGTATAAACACATCTAAAAGTAACGAGTAAATTATGTGAGTAAATGTTGATAGCAGTGAATAAACTGTTCAAATGTACATTTAAATGTAGTGTGAGTCGCTTTGGAGGAATAAAAGTGTAAATAAAAAATTGAGATTGAAACAGTACACATAATAACGATAAAAATCTTTTATATCTTAATGTTTTGGAAAATGGCACAGTTTCCTGAAGTATTATTAAAGGTGCCCTCGAATCAAAAATTGAATTTTCCTTAGCATAGTTGAATAACAAGAGTTCAGTACATGGAAAAGACATGCACTGAGTTTCAAACCCCATTGTTTCCTCCTTCTTATATAAACCTCATTTGTTTAAAATACATCCGGAGAACAGGCGAATCTCAACATAACACCGACTGTTACGTAACAGTCGGGGACTCCGCCCCCAATATTTGCATATGCTCATGAACCGCCCAGCGGAATCATCGGAAGTTCTGCAAGCAGAGTGAAGAAACAAGCCAAGCGAGGATAACAGCGAAAATGGCAGATCATGGAAATAAATGTTATGTTCCAGGCTGTGAAGGGGATGTGAAAACTTTTCATAGTCTTCCTCCAGAAAAAAACTGTCAAAAGGCATGGCTGATGTTTATCTATAACCGGATACCGGAACAATTTAACTCAAAGTTGTTAGTTTGCTCTGCCCATTTCACCACGGACAGCTTTTCTAACCTGGGACAATATCAAGCAGGCTTCGCTCAGCGTTTGACACTGAAGAAAG